>NC_133367.1:24448960-24497170 GCF_049309525.1 Garra rufa | reverse complement strand
ATATATATATATTATATTATATATATATATATATATATAATATATATATATATATATATATATATATATAATATATATATATATATATATATATATATATATATATATATATATATATATATATATATATATATATATATATATATATATATATATTATATATATAATATATATATATATATATATATATATATATATATATATATATATATATATATATATATATATATATATATATATATATATATATATATATATATATATATATATATATATATATATATATATATAATAATACAAATATAATGTTTTCAAGGAGAGGTGTGCGGAAGCTTTCCAAACAGTTTGAAATTCAGGGTCTTCACTTCATATCAAGAAGTAACTAGTAACTGGCTACTTGAGTACATTTTTCATCGGATACTTTTTTACTCTTACTCAAGTAACTATTAAGATTGTTACTTTTACTCATACTTGAGTAAATATTTGTACTTGTACTTTTACTTGAGTACAGATTTTGGGTACTCTACCCACCTCTGAAAGTCACCTACATCTTGGATGCCCTGGGGGTAAGCAGATAAACATCAAATTTTCATTTTTGGGTGAACTATCCCTTTAATGCATTGTTTTTCGTTCTGAAGCATCAGTGAGCATTTGAACCTTCTGTAATTGTGTTTTAACAGCTTAAAATCTCTTGTTTTTTTTTTTTTAAACCACAATGTTAAATGTCTGTAAAAGATACATTTTCATGACCACGTATGCAACGTCACGTGAGCCTATAATCGCAATAGAGACGAATGTTGGTTGACAAATTTCTACCAGTTAATCGTTGAGCGAATACTACGAATATCTGGCCTCCCAATACTGCGACTGACTAATAAGAATGACGTATTCCAGAGAGCTACGTAATAAGAATCATTTTTTTTTTTTTAAAGGGTTAGGGATTTTGGAAAGTACCTAACCATAAATGTTTGCAGTATTACTACTGATATTTGAATGAGTTCTATAGGCTCTTTTTTAGATAATTGACACCTGAAATAAAGTTTCAACCATTTTTGGTTCCTCAAAAAGAGCCTTTCAGTGAAAAAAAAGAAGTATTTTTAAGGACTTCCAGTGAAAGTTCTTTCACACTTATCCTCTACGAGTTAAATCTGGACACAGGTCCTATCTTCTCACCTCTCCATCTCATGGTCCTTGTTTACAAACAAACAATATGCACTGTTTTAAATAAGGAGAAGTGCTTTAGTGATAGTTGTTCGTGAGTCCCTTGTTTGTCCCACAAATTCTTTAGTTTTTCAGCATTTTTGTGTATTTTGAACCCTTTTCAACAATGACTGTATGATTTTGAGATCATCTTTTCACACTGAGGACAACTGAGGGACTCATATGCAACTATTACAGAAGGTTCAAACGTTCACTGATGCTTCAGAAGGAAACATGATGCATTAAGGGGTGCCAGGGGTGTAAAGTTTTGAATGGAATTAGCATCTGTGCATTTTTCTTATTTTGCCTGAATATCTTTTTTTTTTTTTTATTTAGTACTGGCCCTCAGAAGCTACAGAAGAAACTTACATCAAAATCAAAAAAAGTTAAATTGACCCTGATCTTCAAATTCCCCATCTGTTAATGCATTGTTTTTCCTTCTGAAGCACTGGTGAGTGTTTGAACCTTCTGTAATTGCATCACAGAATGTTAATGTTAAAAGACGTCTGCAAATTATAAATTTCCGTGACCACGTAGCACAGCAATGTCACATTAGCCTATAACCACGATAGAGGCGATAGTTAAAAAACTATAATAACTATAATAATAATTTATTTTTTGCTAAGAGTTAAAGGTTTTGGAAAGTGCCTAACCATAAATGTTTGCAGTAGCACTACTGATATTTGAATGAGTTCTTTAGACTCTTTTTTTTTTTTTAGATGATTGTCTAAACTTAGATGAGTTTTTGCAGCAATTCCACTAAAGAACCATTTTTGGTTCCTCAAAGAGCCTTTCAGAACCATTTTCTTCTTAGTTCAAAGAACCTTTTTCTACAGAACGTTAAAAGTTCTTCATGGAACCATCAAAACCTGTATTTTTAAGGTCTCCCAGTCAAAGTTCTTATCCTCAATTACGGGTTAAATCTGGAGGCAGCTCCTATCTGCTCACCTCTCCATCTCATGGTCCTTTTTTAAAAACAATATGCACCACTCCAAATAAGGAGAAGTGCTTCTGACTGTGTTTGGTCCAGGCCATTCCTTCTCACAAGTGGTTAGATATGGAGACGGGTGGGGGAGAGAAGGGGGGGGGGGTGTTTTAGACTTCGGTTGGGTTATGTAGAGCAATCCAGAATTGCTGGCAGCTCTTGGTTGCAGGCAGCATCAGCTGCATTCTTCTCCCCTCCTAAATCTCCACGCATCTATTAATCTGACCACACTTTCGGCTGAAGGACCGAGAACTGCACTTCGTTCGTAGCTCCCTTGAATTTCAGATTCAACCCAGACACTAGATCAACCTGCAACCATGGAGGCCATCAAGAAGAAGATGCAGATGCTCAAACTGGACAAGGAGAACGCCATCGACCGGGCGGAGCATGCCGAGACGGAACAGAAAGCTGCTGAGGACAAATGTAAGCAGGTAAGAACTCAGAAATTCAGGTAGGACTCCATAGAGAAGTATGAAGTGAAAAATATAAGCGGTTCTAACAAAAGTGCTTGCAATAGGATCTGCCCAGGCTGGACTGTATGATTGTAATCAAGGAGAAGTGAGCCAAGACCTCATGCTTGAAAACCAAGTATGCATTTGAAGCTGCAATTCTGGGTCTTTCACAAGAGTGGCTACTTATTTTGTGCAATTATGAAGGAATTCGTAAAAAAAAAAATCCAATAGTTGGACCTAACAATGAATGATAGTTTTATGGTATTTATTAATCTTAGTTAATGCTATTTTTTTCATATACTAATCCATTTTTAGTTGTATAGGTCAACAAAAAATGAGCAATTTACCGCTCTTTGCAAACAGACAAATACCTCAGTAAATGAATATTGGCTGTAAGCCTATCCATCAGTATGTCTTTCACCATTCATAACACCTAAAGGTTATAAATGGACAAGAGAAGTCAGGCTGTCTGGAATCCTACTAGTAGATTAACGGACGCTCTCTTAAACACAAGAACCCAGCCAAACTGATAGCCCCAGATAGCAAAGTGTTCGTTTATGTCACTTCTCACTTTACAGCAGACTCAAATTAAATATAGTTATCTGTCATTACAGACAGCAGGCCTATGATTTAAATATGAGTTACCAAAATGTTTTGATATGTATTTTTTAATGCATTTGAATGTTTAAATATTTATTTTATATATATTATTATCAAAACAAAAATATTTTGTTTTGATAATATAAATAATTATGTATTATTATTATTATTTAGTGGCTGTACTCTTGAACACTAATAAAAACAAAATGATAAATAACATGATTATTTTTATGTGTCATAAAATGCACAAACATTCCATTTATAATAATCATGTTTTTTTGTTTGTTCCCTTATTCACACCACTGGACTATACAGCAATAAAATAATATTATTATTATATTTATTATTAAAATTATATATATATTAGATATATGTTCTTTTAATAATAGTTATGTATGTAATTTAAATAATAAATAGAATATAATTTTAATAATGTTTATTATTATTATTATTATTATTATTATGTACAGCGAAAAAAATAATATTAAAATAATATTATTGTTTTATTAATTACATAAATAATAATTATTTATAATTGTTTATTATTATTATTATTATTACTATTATAAACAACCACTAGACTATACAGCAATAAAATGTCTATTTATATTATTGTTTAATTAATTAATAATAATAATTATCATTATTATGATTATTATTATTATCAACAAGCACCACTGGACTATACTGCAATAAAATTATTTTTATTATTAATAATTTATTATTGTTATTATTATTATTATTATTAACAACCACTGGACTATACAGCAATAAAATGATATTTATTATTAATATTATATTGTTTTATTAATACATAAATAATAGTTATGTATGTAATTAATAAAACAATAATGTTATTTAAATAAGAAATATAATATAATTATTTTTAAATGTTTATTATTATTATTATTATTATTATTATGATTATGATTATTATTATTATTATTATTATCAACAACCACTGGACTATACAAAAATAAAATAATAAAAAAATTAATTATATGTATCATTACAATGCTATTATTGTTTTATTAATTACAAAAATAATAATTATTTTTAATTGTTTTTATTATTATTAATATAATAATAAACAACCACTAGACTATACAGAAATAAAATGTATATTTATTATTACAATTATATTAGTTTAATTAATTACATAATAATAACAATGATTTTTATTATTATTATTATCAACAACCACCACTAGACTATAAAGCAATAAAATGAATATTTATTATTACAATTATATTATTTGTTTATTAATTACACAAAGAATAATAATTATTTATGTAATAAAACAGTAATATAATTTAATTTAAATAATACATATAATTATTATTTTTAATTGTTTATTATAATATATATATATATATATATATATATATTATCATAAACAACTTCTATACTATACAACAAAAAATTATATTATTAGTTAATTACATAATAATAATAATAATATGAATGTAATATTTAAATTATATTATTGTTAATTTATTATTATTATTATTATTATTTATAATATAATTATAATTTTTATTGTTTATTATTAACATCAACAACCACACTATACTATACCGCAATAAAAATTGATTTAATATTAACATTATATTACTGTTTAATTAAATAATAATAATAATAATAATAATAATAATTATTATTATTATTATTATTTTATTATTATTTATTATTATTATTATTAGCAACAACTACCACTGGACTATACTGCAATAAAATTATATTTATTATTTTAAATAATAAAATGCATACAACTTTTATTGTTTTGTTTATTTGTAAATCTATATTTTTAAATAATAATAATAATAATAATAATAATAATAATACTAATGTACCATAAATATGTTTATTTATGTAATAAATAAATTGTATTTATGTAATAAATATGTACCATAAATATGTCATAAATATATTTATCAAACATTTTGCTTTTATAAAATGATGGATAATATTATGAGTGATAATTGTTCATAATCATACTCATAATATTACTAATATGCATTCCAGACAGATTTGTTGCTTGAACGTCTGGGATATACTCCCTTAAGTTATGTCATGTGTGCAGTGCTCTGACATGTTTACTCACTCTTCTTCATTCAGCTGGATGATGAGCTGGTCGGCCTGCAGAAGAAGCTCAAACAGACTGAAGATGAACTGGACAAGTACTCAGAGGCCCTGAAAGACGCCCAAGAGAAACTGGAACTGTCTGAGAAAAAAGCTGCTGACGTAAGTGAGGCATTCCTTCAGACTGGGGTTCAATAAAACAGAATCAGACATGACTCCTCTACAATAAACAACTTGAGTAATTCAAGTTTTGTTATGATGCTTTCACTTCCTGTCACTGGGGCTCTCATTCCAGCTGGTCCATTTCAGGGTCATGGCACCATTGCGTGTGTTTCAAATGAGGATTTACAGGGCAGTAAAAAGCTTTACCCCAATAAAACATGTCAACAGAAGACATGAATCTTTGAAAATACTTCTCTCCTCAGGTTTACTTTTGTAATGCCTTGTAACTGACACTGACACTGACACTCACTAAAAAGATCATTCTCAGGCTTTAAAAGGAATGGTTCACACAAAAATGAATATTTGCTGAAAATCTACTCACCCTCAGGCTATCCAAGATGTAGATGAGTTCGTTTCTTCATCAGAACAGATTTGGAGAAGTATAGCATTTAATCACTTGCTCACCTTTGCAGTGAATGGGTGCCGTCAATATGACGGATTACATCACAGTAATCCATAAATAATCCACATGAACAATCTATGAACGATGAACGATCAATCTATCAGTTAACATCTTATAAAGTGAAAAAGTGTGTTTTTAAGAAACAAATCCATCATTAAGATGTTTTAACTTTAAACCATCGCTTTTGGCCAAAAAATTTGTCTATAATTTATAACAACGCTTCCTCTAGTTGAAAAAGTCCATCCTTTGTTGTCCTATCATGTCAAAATCCACCTACAGGTTTGTTTAGAACTGTTTTGGACTGTTTCTAATTGTAAACGGTGTTTGATCTATGTATATTTCTCTCCTGATTCAGATGAGATGACTTTTTCAGTAGATAAAAGCAATATTTTGGATAGAGAACTCATATTTATGACAGCGTTTTATTGCCAGTTAAAAAAAAAAAAAACTACGATTACGATATTAAAGTAGTAATATTTCAAGAATAAAGTCAAAGTATTACGAGTATAAAGCTGAAATATTACGAGAATAAAGTAAAAATGTTTAGAGAATAAAGTCTAAATACTATGAGAATAAAGTTGAAATATTTTGAGAATAAATTCTAATTATTTCAAGAATAAAGTCTAAATATTATGAGAATAAAATCTTAATATTATGAGAATAAAGTCAAAATATTACGAGAATAAAGTCGAATTATTCCGAGAATAAAGTCCAAATATTATGAGAATAAAGTAAAAATATTAAGAGAATAAAGTCAAAATATTATGTGTATACAGTCGAAATACTATGAGTATAAAGTTGAAATACTACGAGAATAAAGTCAAATTATTACGAGAAATGTTTCGACTTCATTCTTAAAGCATTTTGACTTTATTCTCAAAATATTTTGATTTTATTCCTGTAATTTCGACTTTATTCTCAAAACATTTAGACTTTATTGTCGTGATATTTCAGCTTTATTCTCAAAACATTTAGACTTTATTCTCGGAATATTTCAACTTTATTCTCAAAACATTTAGATCTTATTGTCGTAATATTTCAACTTTATTCTCAAATCATTTAGACTTTATTCTCGTAATATTTCCACTTTATTCTCAAAATATTTTGACTTTATTCTCGTAATATTTCCACTTTATTCTCAAAACATTTAGACCTTATTGTCGTAATATTTCAACTTTATTTTCAAAACATTTCGACTTTGTTCTCGTAGTATTTCAACTTTCTCAAAACCTTTTGACTTTATTTTCGAAACATTTTGACTTTATTCTCATAATTTTTGCTCTATTCTTGTAATATTTCAACTTTATTCTCAAAACCTTTTGACTTTATTTTCAAAACTTTTCGACTTTATTCTCGTAGTATTTCCACTTTAATCTCGAAATATTAATACTTTAATCTCGCAATCTTAGATTGGCACTAAAACGCCATCGTACATATTTTAGTTGAAATGAACGGTTTGAAATTAAAACCGCATTAATGATGGATTTCTTTCTTACAAACATGCAGCTTTTTACAAGATAGTAATGATGGACTGGAGGATTTCTTGTGGATTACTGTGATGTTTTTAACAGTTGTTTGGACTCTAATTCTCAAAGCACCAATTAACTGCATCCATTAATCCACTGGTGAGCAAGTGATGAAAAATTTCCCCAGATCTTTTCAGATGAAGAAACAAACTCGTCTACATCTTGGATGAGTATATTTTCAGCAAATGTTCTTTTTTGCTTGAACTATTCCTTGAAGTTTCACCTGTAGAAACGTGTTTGGCCTTGGGGCAAGTGAGAAAATTGCGGTAATCACACCTGCGTGGGTCTGAAGTGGTCCATCCTGTCCGCTGCTCTGATAAGCTCGGGTTACTCCTCACAACGTGACCTCAAAGGAAATGACTGCATAGTTTAAGAAGGAAGCCGAGGAGGGGCGAATCAGTTGTTTGTGAATTCTTAATGATTCCAGCATGGGGGTAAATCCATTTGCGACAGAGAGAGATGTTCTCCACATTGTCGTTGACCACAAAACACTTCTACAAGACACACCGTGGCATTCAATAAGGGGACAAATGCAATTTTCAGTGAGCTTAATTTCCAGTAGAATGTTCTAGCTTTCTGATGGCAGACCAAGAGGCCTGAAACTGGGAATACAAGCGTTTTTTGCGTTCCTTGGAGCGCTGCCCTGAAAATGTGCACCAGACAAGCGTACCACATGTCATGCATTAGAGGAAACTGTAAACTAATTATACATCTGCATTGGCAACACCAAAGAAGTAGGTAAGATACTCTCAATGAGCGAGGGATTTTTTTGAGGCCTGTTAGTGATAAGTCGGCGAGCAGCAGGAGACTGGGACTTCAGTTGCCATGTAGCAGCCCAGGAATCCCAAGAATGTAGCGAAAGCAAACACAGAGGGCCACACTCCTGTGACTAATGAAATCAATGCTCTGCGATCGCTGGCTCGTCTTTAGAACAAAAGCACGCTTCTGAGGAAAGTGTGTCACACATGAAATGGTGTGTAACGTCAAGAGCGGAGGATTTAATTGTGGGGGTTGTAATTACAAAATTGTGTTTAATTGCTTTGTTAAAAGTGAAAATTTTCTCACCCTCATGTCGTTCCAAACCTGTAAGACCTTCGTTCATCTTCAGAACACAAATTAAGATGTTTTGGATGAAATCCAAGAGCTTTCTGACCCTGCATAGACAGCAACTATCTCTTTAAGTAGATGGAAACAAAAACATTGATATGATTAAAACATTTACAGTGAATATCAATATACAGTTCAAGTCAAAAGTTTACATACACCATGCAGAATCTGCAAAATGTTAATTATTTGACCAAAATAAGAGGGGTCATATCAAATGCATGTTATTTTTTATTTAGCACTGGCCTGAATAAGATATTTCACATAAAATAAGCACACATATAATTCACAAGAGAAAATAATAGTTGAATTTATAAAATGACCCTGTTCAAAAGTTTATACTGTGTTGTTATCTGAATCCACAGCTGTGTTTTTTTGTTGTTGTTGTTGTTGTTGTTGTTTGTTTAGTGATAGTTGTTCATGAGTCCCTTGTTTGTCATGAACAGTTAAACTGCCCACTCTTCTTTAGAAAAATCATTCAGGTTCCACAAACTCTTTGATTTTTCATCATTTGTGTGTATTTGAATATATTTGACAACTGAGGGACTCATATGCAACTATTACAGAAGGTTCAAATGCTCACTGATGCTTCAGAAGGAAAAACGATGCATTGTGAGACGGGCTGAAAACTTTTTAAATTTGAAGATAAATTTAACTTATTTGTCTTCTGGGAAACATAAGTATCTTCTGTAGCTTCTGAAGGGCATCACTAAATGAAAACAAGATGATATAATAAAAAAAAAAAAAGGACACACCCTCATTCCGTTCAAAAGTTTTCACCCCCAGCTCTTAATGCATCGTTTGATCCTTTTGCAATAGTTGTATATGAGTCCCTCAGTTGTCCTCAGTGTGAAAAGATGGATCTCAAAATCATACAGTCATTGTTGGAAAGGGTTCAAATACACAACAATGCTGAAAAACCAAAGAATTTGTGGAACCTGAAGGATTTTTCTGAAGAACAATGGGCCGTTTAACTGTTCAGGACAAACAAGGGACTCTAAACTTTTAAAAACACAGCAGTGGATCATTCAGGTAACAACACATTATTAAGAATCAAGTGTATGTGAACTTTTAAACAGGGTCATTTCTATTGTTTTTTGTTGTGGACTATATGTAAACCTCTTTTATGTGAAATACCTTATTCACGTCAGTGCTAAATAAAAAATAACATGCATTTTGTATGGTCCCTCTTATTTTGGTAAAATAATTAACATTTAGCAGACTTACATTTGACTTCAACTGTATTTTTTGCTTAAAAGAAATGGATATACTGTAAAAATGTTTTGTCAGGTGATGTAAAAATCTAAACCTGCATGGCCTTATTCAAAAGTATTTTTTAATATGATCGAATACATTACGTTACATCAGCTAAAGTAATTTTAAAGGAGAGATTGGTTGGAAACAACAGTGTTGGCATGTAAACTGTCAAGAGGGATGGAAGATGATGTTAAGTTATTTATAAGATGTTAGAATGTAACTTAATAAAATGTCAACAGCAAAAATCAAGGTGTATAACATGATTTGTAATGTGACCCTCAGCTACTAAACATACAGTTCTCCAGACGCCTGGAAGATAATAATTGTGGTTATTTTACTGTATTTCCACATTACATTTCTGTTAAAAATGATTTTACACTGTAGTATAAAGTAATCAAAAGGCTGAATTAATTTGTTCACAATATTGCGAAATGTTATAACGATATGTGACCCTGGACCACAAAACCAGTCTTAAGTCGCTGGGGTATGTTTGTAGCATTAGCCAAAAATACATGGGTCAAAATTATTGATTTTTCTTTTATGCCAAAAATCATTAGGAAATTAAGTAAAGATCATGTTCCATGAAGATTTTTTGTAAAATTCCTACTGTAAATGTATCAAAATGTAATTTTTGATTAGTAATATGCATTGTTAAGAACCTAATTTGGACAACTTTAAAGGTGATTTTCTCAGGATTTTGATTTTTTTGCACCCTCAGATTCCAGATTTTCAAATAGATGTATCTCGGCCAAATATTGTCCTATCCTAACAAACCATACATCAATAGAAAGCTGATTTACTGAGCTTTCATATGATGTATACATCTCAGTTTTGTCAAATTTAACCTTATGACTGGTTTTGTGGTCCAGGGTCACATATATAAAAATGGTTTCTATTTTAATGTACTTTAAAATATAATTTACTCCAGTCTTTAGTGTCAAATGATCCTTCAGAAATCAAATAATATGCTGATTTATTTTTAGAATTATCTATGTTCGCAACAGTGTAATGAATGATGCTGACAATTCAGCCTTGATCACAGGAATAAATTCGATTTTAATGTATAAAATAGACGTTATTTTCCATCGTAATAATATTTCACACTATTACATTTTTTTTCTGTATTTTTGATCAAATGAACGCAGCCTTGATGAGAAACTTCTTTAAAAAAAAACATCGTACTGATCCCAAACTTTTAAATGGAAGTGTATTAAACAAACATTAAACAGACGAGTAAATCTAAACCAAAGGAGCACTTAGTTCTATGGTTTACAGTTGTCACGCTTTATACAGAAATGTAGGCTAATTATCATAAAATCAGACTGAATTGTGACTCAATGGCGCCCCGCCCACCGTGACGTCACCGGGACCTGACTTTTCCACAGTTACATTGAAAGTTTTCTGCAGAAGTTCTGCCTCCTTACATTCTCTCACATTCCAATGACTCCATGAGACAGAAATAACCTCCTGCGAAGATAGTTTTTTTGTTCATTGAACCGTTTTGTATTCATCCGGACTGGGAAGTTTTGTTGGATTGCACATTTCGTGTCGTTTTCTTCTTTTTCTTTTTCTTTTTTTTGCACTGGCCATCCAAGTACATTAGCATTCCGTTATTGTTTGTAACATTCCTATATTCGGGGATTATATATATTTTAGGCTTTTGACGTATTTATTATTTTATAGCCTTTTGAAAAGTTGTTTCCGTTGTTTTTTTGCACATCGTTTTATTTTTCCTGACCAAAGTCGCGGTTCGTTTCGTTTTTACTAGTAAATATAATATAAGAAAAGTATCTAAAAATGACAGGTGCGACTTCTTTGGACGCAGTGAAGAGAAAGATCCAGACTTTGCAGCAGCAGGCGGACGACGCAGAAGATCGAGCTTTGGTTCTTCAGCGAGAGCTGGACAATGAGCGCGAGCTCCGGGAGAAAGTGAGACAAATCTTCTTCTTTCTTTCTTCTTATTTACCGTCTTTACGCTCTCCAGACTCCTCTACCCGCTCCCTCTGTGAGCCCAGGCGTCTATAAAAAGCTCCCGGGCTCCTCTGAAGACTATAATTGTATGTTTAGGTGAACAGTCGGACCTGGATGCAGACGTGAGGTTGTGGAATGAAAGGCGTTGGTCCAAAGGGACAGTCCGACCCCCAAATCTGCTTTTGGGCAGTTGTTAGGCCTCAGTGTTTTCTCATACAAGCTTGTTACACCGTTTTACCATTCTTTAAGTCTTAAAAAATCGTTTTAATGTACACAATTAACAATTTAGTTGTTTTCACTAACGTTTTTGTCTTCTTATTAACCTGCTTAATACTATCTATCTATGAGATGCTTCTCACAGGTCTAACTCTTAAAAATGACTTTTTTTTTGGTGTAACCTAATCTATTCATTCTTAAAACCATCAACCCATTTCTACAACAGGACAGAAAAACTGTAAAATGGTAGCTATTGCAGTTATAGAAGCAATTTCTACCTAATTCATTGGAGTAATCATTCATTTAGACCTAATGAATAATCTCTTTTAATTGAGAATATGATAAAATGTTGTATGTTTAGAAGGTTTTCCATGATATGAAGATGCTTGTCAAGGAAGCCCTTCCCCCACAGTCCTTGGTGGATTTAGATGCTCCATTTTATGAAATTTTCTGAGTCATAATTTGTGGAGCACTTAATGTGCAAGCTGCTATGAGAAAATACGGCCTGAATCCTCCTGGCCAGAATCCTGCTGGTATTGGAACTGTAGGAAGCGAATGTTCTCCAAGTCAAGTCAAGTCACCTTTATTTATATAGCGCTTTTAACAATACAGATTGTGTCAAAGCAACTGCACAGTATTTAAACAGCACAATAGTGTGTAAGTAACGCATTATTGTAAATAATCAGTTTTCAGTTAAAGGCAGTTCATCAATGAATTCAGTGATATCATCATCCAGTTCAGTTCAAATAGTATACGATATCGCTGGAAAGTGTCCCCAACTAAGCAAGCCAGAGGCGACAGCGGCAAGGAACCAAAACTCCACAGGTGACAGAAATGGAGAGAAAAAACGTTCTCCAGCTTTGGTTTAGACAAAGAAGAATTGTTAGATCTTTTGCAGAACCCAAGAATTTGATTTTGCGGTTCTCAAGGAAGACCCAAAGGATGTCCCATCTAGAGCTCCCAAAGGAACTGAGTCAGGATGTTGCTTCTTGCTCCACACTGGAGTTTCCTGTGGACCCTCTTCGTATTCAGATGACCATGCAGATATGCAGGAAGCTGGCACAGCTTGAGAAAAGTCCAGTTCTTCAAGTGTTTGTAGACTAATACTGTGTCTTTTATCTAGATCTTTAGAAGATAGATGTTAGGAGGTTCTTGGTCCCTACATCAACTTCCTTCTTTCTTTGTGGTGTCTAGTCTTACAAATTTAGCTGGCTTTGCTTTCACAAGTGGGAGTTTTCCCACTGTTAGTGTGACAGAATGCTGCTGGACTTGATCATGATGTGACCAATGACCTCTTCATGATGGTCCTAATTTATGTAGGTCATAATTCACTTTGGGGTTAAAAGTCAAGAACATGACCAGAAACATATGTGAAGCCTGCACAAAAACCATTAGGCTCCTTAAATTTGCATTGACAGCTTCCCATGGTGTTAGAAATGATATCAAGACCTCTTTTGCATATCTTTTCAAAGTTTGGTCACATAAGTGATCACCTATGTTGCAATACTCTAATAATCTTCTGCTCTTCTTTGCGTTAGTTAGGAAATAACCAATATTTTGGCATCGGTAACTCTCTCTTTTGCTCTTTTACCAGTAAGACCTTTAGAAAGTGATCTGGAGAATAAGCGTTCACTTCTTTCACTGTTTCTACTGTTCGTTTTCATCCGATAGGCCTTATTTTCATAATATCAGCCTATAAAAAGGTCATTTCACTGATAGGGTTCGTCTCAGTGTTTGCTCAATGTCACATACAATAGTCCTGTGCCTCAGGAAGTCGACAGCAGTCCCAGGTGATTCCCCTACATTTCAACCCTAAACGTATAATTGGACTCAACGTCACAGCGGCTCTAACAAGATCTGAGTACATTGGGGTTTAAATGGGCCTGGGTTAACATAGATCTGGGAATGTCGCCGTCTCATATCACACATATGGGTGTTTGGGTTCGTTTTGTACGTGATAAAATGTTCAAGGCTGCGTCCAGACGCTTCTCGATAACATATGGCTGTTTTTTTTGCTATTCTTTAGTTTTTGGCACTTCACCACCAGCATTCTCCAGAGCTTGTTTTACCATATATGGCTTGCATCTAAAGCAGCCAGGGAACGTGGTGACTAAGGAAAGGGCATGGCTCATGAGGGAGTATCCTGACCCTGAACTGAATGAGCATTTCGGGAGGGGAGAGGATGTGGAGTGTGTCCATTTCCTGTGCATTTTTCTCCTCCCCTCTCTGGTTCTCTTTATTTGAAAGGGGGTCAACCTCCTACTCCATTGATGTGTTGGCTAAATATGTTCGAATAAATGTTCAATTGACCTCTTATTTAATGATGTCAGTACTGAATAGCATTTTTTAAATACAAACTCGCACATTGCAAAATATAAAAGATAAAGTCACTGTTATGAGAAAAAAGCCACAATTACACGTCTTGAAATAAAACATTTCATTACAAAATTACCAATTTATCTCATAATTGTGAGATATGAAGTAATTTTTTTCAGTCACAATTTTGAGAAAAAAGCTGTAATTGTGAGAAAAAAGTTTGCAATTACAAGAAATATTTTACATTACACAATGTGAGATATAAAGTTGTATTGTGGGATATACAGTAAAGTGACAATAATAAGAAAAAAGTACTGATTACAAGAAAAAATGATGAGAAAAATATTTCTAGACATAAAGTCACATTGGCTGTTTCCATACAGATTTGCGCAAAACTTGTGCAATATTTTATAAACAAATTATTGCAAAATGACAGCGCATTCAAAAAAACGTCATGTGACTAAAATACATGTTTTTCGTCTCGCAGGTAGGTTTATGTATAGCGCAGCCACCGCAGTAGCCATTATTTTTGATCAAAGAAGACTAGGTGTGTATCTTTAGCCCAGCAGCACAATATTGCGATATTTTTCGAATCACCTCACATGAGCCTTAAACTTTTTTTTGCGATATATGTGAGTTTTTGCGAAATTGAGGTGTTTCCATCGGCCGTATTTCAATTTGCGCAATTTGAAGAGTAATGGAAACACAGCTATCCGATACGGATAAGTTATAAAGTCACATCGCAAAATATAAAGTTGTATTATAAGTCACAATTTTAAGAAAAAAGCTGCCATTACAAGAAAAGAAGTTGCAGTTATTAGAAAACATTTGCAACTGTGAGGTTTGGAGTCAGCAATATTTTACAAATGTCGATTTAAAAAAAAAACATTGCGAAATGATGCCTTTCCATTAACCAATGTCATGTGACTAAAACTTCTTTTTTTGCGACAAGTCATGGTGCCGGATATTGGTAGGTTTACGTAAAACATGCGTAATTGTTTGGAGTCAGGGCCCTATTCTTTATTTTATTGTGTTAATTTGTTTAATTTATAGATCGTTTTATGCCATCCAGTAGCAAACTAACTATAAGAAACGTTTGAACGTACTGTGGTATGTCAAACTCCTAAAAATAAAGGTTCTTCAATGGCATCGATGGTTTCATGAGGAACCTTAAACATCTATGGAACCTTTCAAATGTAAAAAAGGTTCTTTATGGTGTTAAAGTTCTTTGGATTTTTAAAAAGCTCTTCAAAATGACTCTTTCAAGAACTGTTCTATGGCATCACTGCAAAAACACCCTTTTGGAACCTTTGTAAAAGTTCTTAAATTGGCATCGATGGGTCCATGAAGAACCTTGAACTTCCATAGAACCTTTCAAATGTGAAGAGGTTGTTTACAGTGGAAAAAGTTTAAGATGGTTCCATAAGGAACTGTTCACTAAAAGGTTCTTTGGGGAACCAAAAAATGTTCTTCTATGGCGTCACTCCAAAAACACCCCGTTGGAGACTTTATTTGATCTGTTTACTACCATTCACGCTCGAAATAATCCACTGGACCTTAAAGAAAGCAGCAGGAGTCCGTAGCAGCAACTCTGACTCAAAACAAAGATGTGATCAGATCAGAAAATGGACGATTTGCTCTTTTTAACTTGTCCCCTATGCCTTGTTTTTCTGTCTCCTCTTAAATTTTAAACCCAGATGCAGTTTCCTGGCTGCGAGATTTTCCTACTGTTCTGTGTGTTCGCACGTCTGCACTGGGAGAGAGCCATTGCTGATATTTGTCATAATTATAGTTGCAATTATCAGTGCAATAACTGGGCGGGTTTGGCTGTGAGGTCTCTTTAAAGCCGAGAAATGTCACAGAGGCAGCATTGTGTTCATTCTGAGGCCAATCTTTGTTTGAATCACAACGGGTGGTGGTGGTCGTAAAGGGTGCAAAAATGTTTTTTCTGTCACAGTTGATTGTGCTTTGTGCAAAAAAAAAACTGATGAAAATGACATGCCATCATCAGGAGAAAAATATTAAAACGTATATTTTTGTAGTTGTATATAAATAACCTTTGACCTTTTTTGTCATCAGGCTGAGGGTGATGTGGCGGGTCTGAACCGCAGGATTCAGCTGGTGGAGGAGGAACTGGATCGGGCTCAGGAGAGGCTGGCAACTGCACTGCAGAAACTGGAAGAGGCGGAGAAAGCAGCAGATGAGAGCGAGAGGTCAATGGAAAGCTTTAATTTGTAAATAATAGTGGAATGAATTGATGTAGGCTTCGGGTGCAAACCACATGGTTTGGTGGATCAGAACATCTTTGTCTCATTGGAAAACAATCCACAAGCAAATGTGTAAGATGTTAGCACAATGTGAGAATTAAAATATAATTTTAAGAGTAAAAGTAGTTACTTTTAACCTTGTTTGAGAGGTTATGGTTCTCGAGTGAAGACCTAAGAGGGTTTTACCTATGGAAACAAACTTATTGTTTTTTTATTTTTGGTTTCCAACTTTGGGAACCAATTTTAATTTTAAAACTGAACTGAGAAGAGAACTTCAGAACTGAGGTAAAAGGAAATTTCCCATGAATTTTCAGAAATTCCACAGATGTTCCACAAAATGTTTTGAATGATTCATTAGCAAATCTGAATCAATGTTAAAAAAAAAAACTTTTACAGTAAACACAAACAACCAGAAAGCTCATGGAAATTCATTGGTCTGTTCCCATTTCTAGATTTCATGACCATGCTTTTGAATATGAAAAAAGTTGATCCGCAGCATATCAACTGAAGAGCTCATCAGTAACTAACATCTCCCATCGATGATCTAATTACTAACTTCTTGTTTCACCTCCAGAGGCATGAAGGTAATCGAGAACCGTGCCATGAAGGATGAGGAGAAGATGGAGATCCAAGAGATGCAGCTGAAGGAGGCCAAACACATCGCAGAGGAGGCCGACCGCAAATACGAAGAGGTGAGTTACAAGCGTCTGAAGGAACAACGCTTCCAGATGTTTAACGTTTGAAGCTCTTCATCTGAATGCCATTTTTGCTACAGGTGGCCCGTAAACTGGTGATTCTCGAGGGGGAGCTGGAGCGAGCTGAGGAGAGAGCCGAAGTCGCTGAATGGTATCACCTGCCTATTCTCACAGTTTTGTTCTCACACTTTAAGTTTTGGTTAACCAGCTAAAACACTGTTTTCTTCTCAAACACTTCCAGCAAAGCTAGTGATTTGGAGGAGGAATTAAAAAACGTTACCAACAACCTTAAATCCCTAGAGGCTCAGGCAGAGAAGGTAAGTCAACATCTCGCTTTTATCTGTTATTGTTCACAATTCAGTTTCAGAGCTCTATAATAATCATCGCTCGGCTTCAGAGCCTGATAATTGCTTTGAAACTAAATCACAGTAATTTACGGTTGAAGTTCTCACGACACAAGTGCTCAGAGAGCGATACAAGTTTATTCAGATTTGCTTCATCCGTCTTTGTTTGCGTGTTTCAGTACTCAGAAAAAGAAGACAAGTATGAAGAGGAAATCAAAGTTCTTAGTGACAAGCTGAAGGAGGTAAAGAAGTCAACAAATGAGACGAGGTCAAAGATAAGCTGCTCTTTCTCATCCCGAATGTCTTTTTTTCAACTTCCTTATTGTGTTTTTCAGGCCGAGACCCGTGCAGAGTTTGCAGAGAGGACAGTGGCCAAACTGGAAAAATCCATTGATGACCTGGAAGGTATGAACATAGTCATTTTTGTGTTAAATAAGTTTACTGTGGAGCCAAAAGTTCAACTGAAAGTCTTTTGCAATATTGGGGTGTAAGTAAATGAACACTGAGACTCTGCTTACTTAACTACATTTTCTAGAAGTGCAAGTGTTTTCAAAACAGTAAACTGTAGCTTTTCCAGTAATTAGCAATGACTTCTGTTGTTGCTGTTTAGCATGACAACATCTTGACTCATTGCAGTGAGCTGGTTGAATTGTTTCATTCAGATAGTTATTTTTGTTTGAACTTGTTCATAAGGAGTTACAACAATTTTATTCAAAAACCAGATGTGATTGGTTTGGGTGATCTGCTTTAGTGAATCACTTTATTCTGATGAAATGAACCGGTTCAAAACTAGATTTGATTAGTTTGGGAGGTTCGTTTTTACAGTTTTTTTTTTTTTTTTTCATTCAAAACCAGATTTGTTTGGTTTGGGTGGTCTGCTTAAGTGAATCACTTTATTCTGATGGAATGAACCAATTCAAAACTAGATTTGATTGGTTTTGGAGGTTTGTTTTTTGCTATTTTTTTTTTTAATTCATAAACCAGATGTGATTGGTTTGGGTGATCTGCTTTAGTGAATCACTTTATTCTGATGAAATGAACCGGTTCAAAACTAGATTTGATTAGTTTGGGAGGTTCGTTTTTACAGTTATTTTTTTTCATTCAAAACCAGATTTGTTTGGTTTGGGTGGTCTGCTTTAGTGAATCACTTTATTCTGATGGAATGAACCAATTCAAAACTAGATTCGATTGGTTTGGGAGGTTCGTTTTTTGCTATTTTTTAATTCAAAAAACAGATTTGATTGGTTTGGGTGGTCTGCTTTAGTGAATCACTTTATTCTGTTGAAATGAACCGATTCAAAACTAGATTTGATTGGTTTTGGAGGTTTGTTTTTTGCTATTTTTTTTTTAATTCATAAACCAGATATGATTGGTTTGGGTGGTCTGCTTAAGTGAATCACTTTACTCTGATGGAATGAACCAATTCAAAACTAAATTCGATTGGTTTGGGAGGTTCGTTTTTTGCTATTTTTTAATTCAAAAAACAGATTTGATTGGTTTGGGTGGTCTGCTTTAGTGAATCACTTTATTCTGATGGAATGAACTGGTTCAAAACTAGATTCGATTGGTTTTGGAGGTTTGTTTTTTGCTATTTTTTTTTTAATTCATAAACCAGATATGATTGGTTTGGGTGGTCCGTCTTAGTGAATCAGTTTATTCTGACGGAATGAACCGGTTCAAAACTAGATTCGAATGGTTTTGGAGGTTTTATTTTTTTTTTGCAGTTTTTTCCATTCATAAACCAGATGTGATTGGTTTGGGTGATCTGCTTTAGTGAATCACTTTATTCTGATGAAATGAACCGGTTCAAAACTAGATTTGATTAGTTTGGGAGGTTCGTTTTTACAGTTTTTTTTTTTTTTTTTCATTCAAAACCAGATTTGTTTGGTTTGGGTGGTCTGCTTAAGTGAATCACTTTATTCTGATGGAATGAACCAATTCAAAACTAGATTTGATTGGTTTTGGAGGTTTGTTTTTTGCTATTTTTTTTTTTAATTCATAAACCAGATGTGATTGGTTTGGGTGATCTGCTTTAGTGAATCACTTTATTCTGATGAAATGAACCGGTTCAAAACTAGATTTGATTAGTTTGGGAGGTTCGTTTTTACAGTTATTTTTTTTCATTCAAAACCAGATTTGTTTGGTTTGGGTGGTCTGCTTTAGTGAATCACTTTATTCTGATGGAATGAACCAATTCAAAACTAGATTCGATTGGTTTGGGAGGTTCGTTTTTTGCTATTTTTTAATTCAAAAAACAGATTTGATTGGTTTGGGTGGTCTGCTTTAGTGAATCACTTTATTCTGTTGAAATGAACCGATTCAAAACTAGATTTGATTGGTTTTGGAGGTTTGTTTTTTGCTATTTTTTTTTTAATTCATAAACCAGATATGATTGGTTTGGGTGGTCTGCTTAAGTGAATCACTTTACTCTGATGGAATGAACCAATTCAAAACTAGATTCGATTGGTTTGGGAGGTTCGTTTTTTGCTATTTTTTAATTCAAAAAACAGATTTGATTGGTTTGGGTGGTCTGCTTTAGTGAATCACTTTATTCTGATGGAATGAACTGGTTCAAAACTAGATTCGATTGGTTTTGGAGGTTTGTTTTTTGCTATTTTTTTTTTAATTCATAAACCAGATATGATTGGTTTGGGTGGTCCGTCTTAGTGAATCAGTTTATTCTGACGGAATGAACCGGTTCAAAACTAGATTCGAATGGTTTTGGAGGTTTTATTTTTTTTTTGCAGTTTTTTCCATTCATAAACCAGATGTGATTGGTTTGGGTGGTCTGCTTTAGTGAATCACTTTATTCTGATGAAATGAACCGGTTCAAAACTAGATTTGATTAGTTTGGGAGGTTCGTTTTTACATTTTTTTTTTTTTTCCATTCAAAACCAGATTTGTTTGGTTTGGGTGGTCTGCTTTAGTGAATCACTTTATTCTGATGGAATGAACCAATTCAAAACTAGATTCGATTGGTTTGGGAGGTTCGTTTTTTGCTATTTTTTAATTCAAAAAACAGATTTGATTGGTTTGGGTGGTCTGCTTTAGTGAATCACTTTATTCTGATGGAATGAACCGATTCAAAACTAGATTTGATTGGTTTGGGTGGTCTGCTTAAGTGAATTACTTTACTCTGATGGAATGAACCGATTCAAAACTAGATTTGATTGGTTTGGGAGGTTCGTTTTTACATTTTTTTTTTTTTTCCATTCAAAACCAGATTTGTTTGGTTTGGGTGGTCTGCTTTAGTGAATCACTTTATTCTGATGGAATGAACCAATTCAAAACTAGATTCAAGTGGTTTGGGAGGTTCGTTTTTTGCTATTTTTTAATTCAAAAAACAGGTTTGATTGGTTTTGGTGGTCTGCTTTAGTGAATCACTTTATTCTGATGGAATGAACCGATTCAAAACTAGATTTGATTGGTTTGGGAGGTTCATTTTTTGCATTTTTTTTCCATTCATAAACCAGATTTAATTTGTCTGGGTGGTCTGCTTTAGTGAATCACTTTTGTCTGATGGAATGAACCGATTCAAATATAGATTCGATTGGTTTGGGTGGTTCGTTTTTGCAGTTATTTTCATTCAAAAACCAGATGTGATTGGTTTTGCTGGTCCGTTTAAGTGAATCAGTTTATTCTAATGGAATGAACCAGTTCAAACCTAAATTCGATTGGTTTGGGCGGTTTATTTGAGCTAATTGCTATGTTCCGATGGATAGAACACAAATTATTATTTTACATTGCTATTTTTTCTTTGTAAACGATGATGTAGCTAACAACCTATTCAAAAAAGTCATTTTTGACTCTAGTTTGACTTGGCAAGCAACACTACACATTGAACACATTGTTATTATGAAAATTTCAGTGAAGGTAAGAAAGTGGCTAAATGAACTTTTCACCTTCAGAAATGACCAGTGGCGAAGCAGGACACATCGAAAAGTCTTGCGTGGAAGGGGTTTTGCAGGTCATAGGCGGGTCATGCTCCCCGTCTGTGAAAGGGCCATAAAATCTTTTAAAAAACACAACACCATATTGTTTTAGACCAGTTTTGTCAGAGTTCCAGCAGGCTTGTGTTTCAACTGCTTGAATCTTTCACTGGAAGATGATATATTCGGCTCAGTGTATGGAATTGGTTTGAACAGGCCTGGTATTGCTTGTGTCCCAAGAGAAATGAAGTAGGTCTGTTTCCTACAGCGCAAGTCAACTCTTTACAAGACCAAAGTCTGCAATTGCTTATTAAAAGTATTTATGACTAGTAGAAGTAACTTGGGAGCATATCTTCTCTGAGCCGGATGGAAATTTTACAGTCGTTATTGGTTTGCACATGATTTTCCTGGTAGTGAGCGTCATAGCATGTTTGTTCTTCATACATCCATCCATCCATTAACTTCTTGTCTTTCTCTTTTTCATTTGGTTTCTGTCCATTGCTGCTTCTCATCCTTCGCTTTCCTGCTTCTCCTGCCGATCTTCAGATGAACTCTATGCTCAGAAGCTGAAGTACAAAGCCATCTCTGAGGAGCTGGACCATGCTCTCAATGACATGACCTCTCTGTAGATCCATCTCCGTCTCGCTCTGCTGTACCTCCTTTCTAGACACTATCTTCATGTTTGCTTCATTTTCTTCAACGTGTCTTCGCTAGTCTCAATAAAACACTCCTGTAGTTTCATTTCAGACTCTCAATCTTCTGTTTTCATTGGTAATAATTCATTTTGAAGATTGAAAAGGGTCTCTATGATGATGGAAAACCTGGAAATATGAGGAATTTTAGGCTTAGATTAAATATTGTACTTGCTCCTCATGTAGTGATGTCCGATTTGTAAGGGAATTGTTTTCTATTGACTGCAACGCTCAAATTTCGCCACAAATTTGTCTGAAAATTAAACCCATTAATCACAAATGACTGGAATGGTCATAAAAAGTAATTGGTCATAGAGATTCATTGCTCAAAAAGTATCAGATCCTTTGAGAAATTTGAGATCTTTACGCAAAAACGATATCAGACTCAGTAACTAAATAACAATATGCTCGGCTCAGCCCAACTCCCAACTCAGACCTCATTTAATCTACATTTATTAAATATAGTAACTATATGTGACCCTGGATCACAAACCAGTCACAAGTAGCACTGATATATTTGTAGCAAAGCAATAAGTCAATAGTTTTTTTATGCCAAAAATCATTAGGATATTAAGCAAAGATCATGTTCCATGAAGATATTTTGTATATTTCCTACCATAAATATATGAAAACTTAATTTTTGCTTGGTAATATGCATTGCTAAGAACTTCGTTTGGAAAACTTTGAAAGGAGATTTTCTCAATATTTAAATTTTTTTGCACCCTCAGATTCCACATTTTAAAATAGTTGCATCTCAGCAAAATCCTAACAAACCATACATCAATGGAAAGCTTATTCAGCTTTCAGGTGATGAATAAATCTCAATTTCCAAAAAATCGACCCCTATGATTGGTTTTGTAGTCCATGTTCACATACTAGAAATGTTAAATGTAATATATATTAAATATTCTTAAGTTTCCTACTCCTCTCTTACGATATTCTGCTGTCCATAAAGGTGAGGTTGTATTTCCCACGTATACCTGTATTCATTTAATATATTGACAATGTAGTATTTTACTAATCTTCACCTTAGAAAAGTTCTTTAGACGTACACTTTGTTGTTTTAAATACTATTACTGACACACTGACCATTCAACGCAAGCAAATGAAAATCTTTCACTGTGTGGTTGTGGATCAAATGCACTACTATACTAAGACTGCAGTCCTATTTTCACGTGTGTACAGTATACATATTTACAGCAGCACTATCTGACAAGCTATTTTCATTTTTGCTTTCAGAAAAATTATCTTCTGCAAAAGAAGAAAACCTCGGAATGCATCAAGTGCTGGATCAGACGCTTCAGGAGCTGAACAGCTTATAAGAGAGAGACGATGAGAGAGAATGACGTCCATCTTACAACATTCCACAAATACTCTCCTTCATTCCAACTCGCAAGCTATTGAGCCCTATTTTTTTCACCCTCACAGAATAGGCTAATAATTTAATTTTGGATCTGAGGTATTTCTTTCGCGCTTTTTTCCCCAAGTTGGCTCCATATCGCTACTTCCAAAAATAGCCAAACAACCTGAGGTGCTATGTTCGAGTTTTCCCACTAAAGCAACGTTATTATATGTAGTTTACTAAATGGGAAGGTAAAATGAATATGTTAATGTGCTGAGCAAATATTCACTTTAAGTTTCGCCATTAATGTAACGTATTCCGGTCAAATGAAGACGTTAATGATGGTGTTTTCATTGCAGTGTTTCTCAAATGTACATCATGAGCTCCATCTACTGGCCACACGATGGTATTTTTGACATACCATGGTATATATCAAAAGTAGGCTACCTAAGTTTGTGGAATTTTGTGGAACCACCTCAAAATAGGGACCAAACAAAGACCAAAGAAACATATATTTCCTCAAATTTCTGTGAATGCGTTGTTGCTTTTTTCCCTGTCAAATGAGTATTTCAAAATGCCTCAAACGTTTCTTTTAAACTTCCTGTGTAATAAATTTTTATAAAAAGTCTGTTTGTGTTTGGTTATTGTCCAGAATGTTACATGGACAACATGTAAAGCTTCATATTTCTAGACTTCCAAGTTATGCTTGACTTATGCCTATTTTTTATTTTTTATATTTTTTATCTCACACAGTAAAAGTGGTACTTACAGTAAATAAGTATCGGTATATGACCACCTGAGGCAGACAAAACAAAGCTCAAAAATGATATCTTAACCGTTCTGACCTGTTGTTACGAATCCCACCAAAGGATTTTGCTCATACATATTAATTAGGTTACGTGACGTTCTTCAAACAGACCTACCTAATTGGCTGAGAGGCAAACTATCGACTACTTAATATTAATTACGTTACGTCAAGCAGTCCTTCCTGATTTGCTGAATGGCTTACTTATGAATATTAATTAGGACGTGCGACTGGACGCTTCAGGAAAGTAAACACGTAATTAATATTAATTATATCAAGTCATACGGCATATAACGCCCCGCGTTCAAACTGCACTCGTCTATACTCTATAAACTGATAAACGTATATGTTTTTACCAGAAACACAAAGTACAAAGTTGAAGTACAAAGCGTTAGATATTTATAGCTTATGATATGGTGTCGTTCAGCTTTTGTTTAAACCACACCCAGCAGAACAGTTTTAACAGGTGAGGTCACTTCGGCTCCCGTCACTACACCGTGTGACTCGACAGGTGAGTTATGGGTTTTGAAAACATTACATTTTCAGTGTATTATTGTTTATATCAGCGGCAGTGTTTTTAAAACACCTTTAAGTCAAGCGGGTATTACTTAGAATATAGACTGTAATGTTTGAATATGAGCAAAAAAAGCGCAATTAAACGAAGTTGAGCTTCTTTTTTGTTAAATACACATTGAAAAAGTTTGGCAATTTTGGAGTGAGTAATCAACATTATGTAAGTCATTAAACTGCTGAGAAAATTTGAGACATTTAAAATGTTTATAACTTGTTATATGTGATTTTATGTGATTTAATTTAACATTTATTTTTTTTACGTATGTATATATGTAGTAATTTATTTCTTTAGTTATTTATATTTGTGCCCCTGGACCACAAAACCTGTCATACGTGTCAGTTTTTCGAAATTTAGATTTATACAGCGCATGAAAGATGAATATATAAGCTTTCCATTGATATATGGTTTGTTAGGATGGGATTTGGCTAAGATACAACTATTTGAAAATCTAAGGGTTGCAAAAAAAAATCAGAACATTGAGAAAATCAAACAACCTTAAAGTTGTTTAAATGAAATTCTTAGCAATGCGTATTAACCTCTGGTCACACTTTATATTAGGTGGCCTTAACTATTATGTACTTACATTAGAAATAAGTACAATGTACTTAATGTGGTAGCACTGTATGCCAGAGTCTCTGGAGCTAAACCTCCAGGTCTCTCTCATGCTGCAGTGTGTCTCTCTGATAGTCAGGTATGCATTTATGAGGTTAATTGCATTGCAAAACACTTTTGCTTCTATTAAGGTGGGAAATGGGTAAGGTTAGGGACAGGTTTGGTGGTTTGGGTAGGTTTAAGGGTGGGTTAGGGGGTAAGGGATGGGTCAAAATTGGTAATTACAGAAATTAATTACAAAAGTAATTACAAATATGTTTTTAAGAAAGGATAAGTACAGTGTAAAAACATGTATGTACACAATAAGTACATTGTACCAAATGATTAATTTAAATGTAAGTTAAGGCCACCTAATGTAAAGTGGGACCTAACTTTTTGCTTTATGGTAGGAAATTTACTAAATATGTTAATGTAACATGATCTTTACTTAATGTCCCAATGACGTTTGGCATAATTTTGACACATACAATGTATTTTTGGCTATTGCTACAAATATACCTGTGCTACTTAAGACTGTTTGTGATCCAGGGTCACAAATGAAAATGATTTTAAGATGTTGAAAACGCGTTAATCATAGATGTTATTGTCTCAATGATAATTCCTGAAAGAAAATGAATGTGTGCATTTTCCCATCAAATTATTTGTGCGGTTAGGACACGCTGGATGTCATGGCTGGGCCTTTACCTCAAGACTGCAGTAATGCAGCATTCGAGTGGTTCACTGAATTCCAGCGGAGCTGCATTTTGAAGAATGGAATTGTTCCAGAATGGTTCCACGGAGTAATATCCAGGAAGTAATGTATCCAATACTGTATTATGTCATAAAGCTAAGCAGACAGACTCTGTAATATGTGCTTGAAGGCTCACATTATGTCTTATTGTGAACACAGTGACATCCCAGAGCAGAGAATCAGGTTACTGATATCTGTCAGATAACATTTTTTTTTTGTAGGGCCGCGGAGGACATGCTGATGTGCAAACCTCCTGGTTACTTCCTCATTCGTGTTGGCGAGAGCAGGGTGGGTTATACATTATCTTATCGGTAAGTCCGTGTCAATGTGCCCATTGTTGTCAGTCAATAAACTGCATTATAAGGAAGTTTGATTCAGAAGTACTGCACATGAATGAGTTTACAAATCAACAGGTCACTTAAATCTTTCTCTTAGAGCTGAAGATCGCTGTAGGCATTTCATGATTGACGTCTTGCCAGATAACCAGTATATTATAGTGGGAGCAACAACGCCGTTTTCTTCCCTTCATGATATGGTGGCCTTTCATCGCAGAAACGTCATTCTCCCCTACAATGACTTGCTCACTGTGCCCTGCGAACAGGTATAGAGTTACACTTTCAACAGCACGATAGGGGAAAGAGTCAATGTTTATTTTTACCATGAACGTTAATCGTTATCTTTGTATATATCTAACTTTTGGGATTTTTTTTTTTTGTGGTCTCATTTGTGTACAGGGTGGCAAAAATAACTACGTCGAGTTGTTGTTTCCTCGGAGGAAAGATGTAAATCCCGGACAGGTTGAATGGATTCATTTTACAAATCCAACACAAACAGCTCATTCAAATATCTCTGAACACAACCCGACTTCGCCACTTCAAACCGAATTTCCAGCGCTACCTACAAGTCCTTCTGTGAGACTCTATCCCAGCTTGGAGACGGAATTGAGCTCTTTGAGTGTACAGAGCATGGTAATACAACATTAACAGATTAGATAGTTATATTTATAAAATGGCTACTTCTGAAATCAGGCTTGAAGTACTTGAATTTGACCGTTTGAAATTTAAGGCCTGGAAAACCCTTGAAAATAGCAGTAGTCCTGAAGAGGTGCTTGAAAAGTACTTGAATTATTGAAAGACAATGTATAATTTCTTAATAAGCGCATATGTTTTCATGCAATTTAAAAAACATATTTCTTTTGACTATTTCAGTTAATGTCATAAAACTATCAAGCTAAACCAGTAGCAGTACTGACTAAAAACATGGCTAAAAACGCAAAAAGAGGTACAGATGAACCAAATCAATTGAGTGAGTCATTTAAGCTGGAACCGCTCCAATTGATTCAAACTCGGGACTTTGTGATTCACTATCAAAAACCGGACCAAATTAAAAGAGGCATTCATTTTCAAATTGCGACATCGCTTTGTAAATAATTTTTAAAACCACTTAAAAACCATTGTGTTGCAACATGCTTCACTGTTTCGAAGCTCTCCTTTTGGGATCTCTCATTTGATTCAGCTTGGCCCTTTAAATCGCGTATCACGATTCATTTGATTTAGATCAGGACCTCAAAGCGGGTCCGCAAATCATTTGACTTAGATCGGAACTTTGCAAGTCCCAAATCAATTGATTTAAATTGAAATCTCAATTTGCGTATTGCAAATCTTTTGATTTAAATCAGAACTAAGCGTATCATCAGTCATTTGATTCAGATTGGGAGTTCGGAGCGTGTATCATGAATAAATTTAGATCGGAACTTCAGAGAAAGTTCTTGAATTATTCCGCAAATTAAGTGATTCACGATCCGCTCCGAATCCTGGTCTGAAATGATGGTTCGCGAATCATTATTCAGATCGGGACTTCAGAGCGTGGGTCCTGGAATCCTGAAATCCTGGAATCCGGAATAATTTGATTTAGATCGGAACTTCAGAGCGAGTTCTTGAATCATTCCGCAAATTAAATGATTCACAATCTGTGCCCCAAATCCTGGTTTAAAGTGATGGTTCGTGAATCATTATTCAGATCGGAACTTCAGAGTGTGGTTCTGGAATAATTTGATTTAGATCGGAACTTCAGAGCAGGTTCTTGAATCATTCTGTGTATTAAATGTTTCACTATCTGCGCTTCGAATCCTGATCTCAAAAATGGTTTGTGAATCAATATTTAGATTCAGAGCGTGGATCTGGAATTATTCGATTTAGATCGGAACTTCAGAGCAGGTTCACAAATCTTTTTTTTAAACAGTAGAAAACATCAAACCAGAAGTGAGATCTCTGAAAAAGTAGTGCTTGAAAAGTTCTGGAATTTTCTTTTACAGTATCGAACCCTGTGAAATATTTGTGTAGTTTCAAGAATAGTTCATGCAAAAATTAAGATTTGCTTAGAATATACTTGGCCTTAGGCCATCCAAGATGTAGATGAGTTTGTTATTTCTCTTATTTGGAGAAATTTTGCATTTGATCACTTGCTCACCAATGGATCCTCTGTAGTGAATGGGTGCCATCACAATTAGACTCCAAACAGCTGATAAAAACATCACTATAATAAAAAGTAATCCACAACACTCCAGTCTATTGCTTAACATCCTGTGATGTGAAAAGCTGTGTGTTTCTAAGAAACTCATTCTGACAGGACCCATTCACTGCAGAGGATCCATTGGTGAGCAAGTGATGTAACACTACATTTCTCAAAATCTTTCCAAATATTTGGGTGAACGATTGTTTAAATGTTTAGTTCAGTCCTGAATTCAAATTTCTTGATAATTTACTCTCCTCCATGTCATCCAAGATGTTTATGACTTTCTTATTTCAGTCAAAAAAATGTTTTTTAAGGAAAAATTCCAGGATTTTTTCTCCATAGTGAACTTCAACAAGTTAACGTTTCAATGCATGGCTCTACATGATTCTAGCCGAGAGATAAGGGTCTTATCTAGCGAAACGTTTAAAAAAATAAAAAATAATAATGATTAAATAATTTTTAACCTCAAATGCTTGTCCTGCACTTGCTCTTAACGCATTACGTAGTAGTAGGAATGTTGGAAAGATCACGTGTGATGTAGGCGGAAGTACCGATGCAGTGTTTACGAAGCGAACATGCAAAGAAAGTCAAACATGTTGGACGATTTTGAAGATGGAGAAGAAAATGAGATGAGTTTCTTCGTCTTACCCTACCTATTTGATCAGAAGTACACATAGACGAAGAACTAACCACACGTGATTACGTAATGCTTAAAGTCCAGCTAGTGCAAGATGAGCATTTGTGGTTAAAAGTATACACTTTTATTTATTTTTTTTTAAAATGACTGCTTGTTTTACTACATAAGACCCCTATTCCTGGGCTGGGATCGTGTAGAGCTCTTTAAAAACTGCTTTGAAACTACAAATGGGATCTTCAACCCATTGGCCACCATTGAAGTCCACTATATTTTGTATATTTTGTCGCATCGCATCGCGCTGCTCACGTACGGTGTAGACACGGTGTTAGATGTGAATTAAGGAACAGGTTGGTTAAAGTCTAATATTATTTGTTTTATTTCAGGATCAGCCAACAAAGCCCATTCCAAAGCCTAGATCAATATTTACGCCCAAAACACCAACTGACGACATGCCACCACAGTTGCCACCCAGAGCATGCTTGCCAAATCGCTCGCAAACCACCGCAGAGGCCGACAGATCACAAGGGTTAATATCGGTAAGCTCTGACAGACATCAAATCCCACCCGACACACCTGTCGAAGGCCGTACCCACCAGAAAAACACACAGCCATTGAAACCGGTGGCCTTGGGCCTGGCGCAAATTAAGAAAAAGCTTAAAAAGAACAAATCCAAGGATCACATGTATGAGGAGATCTCTCGAGATGCAGGATGTCAGGAAAATGCAAGTATTTCAGCTTTGCAGAGCAGTAACATGAACCCTAAACAAATGGAAGGAAACGACTATCAGGAGTTACCTGAAACATCCACAAATGGCGGAGGTCGTCGGGCATCTGATGGGATTCCCAACTTTGCAGATAGAGAGTTACCATTTGAGTACCTAAACCCACCTCCTTTTGCACCTGGCTACTAGATAAAAGCATAAAGCTGGGCGGTTTTACTTAGAGCATTTGTTTTATTCTCATTGAATAGCATGGCAGCATCAGTCTTATTGTTGTGATGTTCCTTTTTGCTATGCTGCATTTCAATTTCTGACACAGAACATTTTGCACAGAGGTTTGTCATCTGGAAAAACCTGTTGGACAACGTAATTTTTTTTTTATATAACAATGACAGAATGTGTTGTGCCCATAGGCATGAATTTGAATATACTTCCAGATTCTACTTCCTAAAATATGGCACTTTACATATCAGGAAAGATAAAGGAAACATTGTAAATATTAGCTATTTCTGCAGTTGGTCAATAAATATGATTCTGCATGATTCTTTTCATCATTTTGCAGGTTTAAGCAAGTTTGTCATGGTTTAGCTGGTCTTCCAGGCTGAAAAGCCCTCTGAAACAATCAAATCTAAAACATATGTTGTTTTGCTTTTACATCTTGGCCTTTGATTAAATTAAATTAAAAGCACACAGTTAATAGGGAAAATGTCTATTTTCCACCTTTTTCTTTCCATAAGTGTTGGTCTGGCTTCCGTTCTCATCCACATCCAGAATTTTTTAGCTCTACTATTAGCTCGTTTTGCTGCTTAATATTGCAAATTGGCGTATTCTACCTTATTATTTTAATGTATTGCCTTAATTATGAACACACTGGTTTGTAGTGCAAACAGTTCTACCGTTTACTGTAGGCCTATAGTTATTGTACACGTTATTTCCCTAATGAACCTGGACGTTGTTTAATAATATTGTCTTAACATTATGACAAATATTCACAAAGTATAGTAATTCATTAATTAGCTGGTTTGTGATGGTTTTTAGTTGAATTTCCAGGCTGGACTATAGTTGATTTAGCTGGTAACAAGCACCCAAAATCCCTCTAAAACCATCTAAATGTACTTAAAATTAGCAAACCACGTTTTTCTTCTTCTTTGGAGTATCATGGTCTTTGTTTAAACTCTTTATCCGATAGTCTCAGAAGATCTTTGATTCTTAATTAAATTTTCATGTCGTGGTTAGGCCACTCAAGTGTATTCAGGCTCGTTTCATGTGTCGCGCCCTCAAGAGCACGCGCTTGCAGAAGCCAGTTGTGTTCGCTCTTCTGTGCTTACACATCTGACACGAAAACTGATTATGTTGTAAGTTATTTGAATTACTTTATTATCGCGGAGATAGCATAAGGGCGTGTGTGTGTGAGTGAGTGTATGAGAGAGAGAGAAGGCGCTGTCCCGTGCACGCGCACGCACGCTCTCGACTGCCCCTGGGTCGTCTCGGTTGCTTAGCTGCGCGGTGTTTAACTACTAGAGCAGGTCACTTAAAACACAAAAACAAACCAACGAGAGACACGTGTTTATTTGAACAGGGTCGCCGGCCTTTGTCATGTATATTATGCTATGAAAAGACCATCTGGAGTACCAGCTATCTTACAGAGGAACCGGCTTAATTGCAGTAAATTTAATGAGGAGTTTATTTTCGCCTGACGTTTAGCATTTGATTCTGACAGATGCCTGGGGGGCGAAAATTTACGCGAGACTCGCGTCGTCATGGTAACCAGCCGAAGTTAAACAATAAAGTGTATTTCCTGGTGCACTTGGAAGAAGCGCTGGGTGTAAATTAAATGAGTTTATGATACGAACTGATAAGGAAGGATAAAACAGTAGCCTAATGTGGGGAAGCGAGAGTTTTTGTAAAAGAAATGGACAGGGGATTCAGGAATGGCCGGATGGATGTAAATATGAGGGGGAATTTGTGAATAACCTGAAGCACGGCACTGGTATCTTTACATGGCCAAATGGAGAGGTATTTTTCGCTTTATATGTAACATTAACACAATAATAATGGTCTGTTGGTTCTAAGGTAAAGTTTTAATTTATGAACTCAGATATTGTTAAAAACAAACAATTATAACAATTAACAATTATACAACGTAATATTAAGTAGCACTTTCTTCCAGATCTTGACTGATCTAACAATTTAAATAACAGTGTCATAGTTTTCACAGTCTGCCGAATTTCTGTTCTGTTATTCGTAATAAAATTAGTACACATAATATTTAGCTGTGTCATGTGTGGCATTTTATAGGGGTCTAAGTGCATAACGCTGAAACCCCATTGTTACTGTTAAAGGGATAGTTCTTCCAAAAATTCTGTAATTACTCAGCCTCAAGACCTTTGTTCATCTAAAAACACAAATTAAGATATTTTTGATGAAACTCCAGAGCTTTCTGACCCTGCATAGACAGCAACACAACTGACATGGTCAAGACCCAGAAAGGTATAAGGACATAGTTAAAATAATCCATGTGTTCACCCGTAATGTTATAAAGCTACAAGAATACTTTTTATGCACAAAGAAAACAAAAATTATGACTTTATTCAACAATTTATTCTGTTCTGTGTAAGTCTTCAATGCATGTTCAAAGCATACAGTTTGTTCACGAAAGTACGCTTATGTTCACAAGAGTATCACAATGTTCACGAGAAAACCATGACACGTGTTCACAAGTGTATCATGACGCATGCTTTCATGAGAGTACCACATTTTGAAATCCATTCAGCTGTTCTCCTGTTCTGGCGATATCACTTTTAGCATAGCTTAGCATAGATCATTGAATCCTATTAGACCAATAGCATCGCGTTCAAAAATGACCAACGAGTTTCCATATTTGTCCTATTTAAAACTTGACTCTTCTGCAGTTATATCGTGTACAAAGACCGGCGGAGAATGTAAGGATGTGATTTTCTAGGCCGATAAGATTAGGAACTACACTCCCATTCCGGCGAAGTAGTCAAGTAAGTTTGCTGCCGTAATATGGCCGAAGCAGGGGCAGTAATATCACGTAGGGTGTTTTTTTTACACAACTATGGAAAATTTTCAACTAATTTTTAAGCAAATTATAGACTTTCCATTAAGACCCCAAAGAATCATGTGAACGTCTAGTGTGCAGCCAGCTTTAGAACTCAGTCTGAGGTCACATGAGAAAATTCGCCAGTATATAATATGACAAAAACATAAAACGGCTATAACTAGGCATCAATTAGTCCGATTGACTTGAAAATTCACATGCCGTGTCTATCTCCAAATGCCACAGCTGTCTATGAGCATGTATCTCCCGATGAAGTTCGAGCATCTATTAGACAGGGTTAATGGAGGCCGATCGAAAGAAAACTTTGTGTGCCTGCAGCTCTGGGCTGCGTTCTCCGATAACGTTGTCTCTTAGCGCGCTACGAAGACTCAAAAGGTACACCTTAACTACAGGTATACCTTTCTTACGTGTGTTCTCCGAACTACACCTTAGGATGTTGCTTAAGGTAAACCTTCTTAAGTGCGACCTTAGCAGGTGCTGTCCATGGTGGAGGTGCTGAATAGGTTGATATCGAAGCCTCGATGATCGATTGTGCGCTCTTTCTTTCTCAGCGGTATAGGTAAAGTATTGAGAAAACAATGTTCTTTATAAAGAAGCGTTTTAGAAATAGTATAAACTGCATTTATCGGGGCTCATTAAAATATGTGTATGTATTTATAATTTAGCAAGTGAGCAATCCCACACCCTCACGGCCATATGTGTTAATGTTCTCCACAACGTATGCTGATTACCCACTAGGCACTAGCCGTATCAAATTATACACTGTATATAAATAACACGACTTTGCAATAGCGTGTAATGTATACGCCAAAGTCCAATTTTGCGTGCATATGATACGCCAATCCTTCCCATTAACTTCAATGGAGAGAGGATGCTTACAAATACCACGCATCATCTTTTATATAGATGATATATATTTATATATCATATAACTTGAACTTTGGCTTATATATATATATATATATATATATATATATATATATATGGTATTTGTACGCATCCTTTCTCCATTGAAGTTAATGGGAAGGATTGGCATATCATATGCACGCAAAATTGGACTTTGTCGTATGCATTACACGCTATTGCGCTCCGTGGACGGCGCCGTCTTTGTTTTAAAACAAGTTCTTGCTGTCTCACTGCCATAGCTATAAAGTTTGTGTAAACTCATCTTTCTTTATATAGACTCCTAAGCCTTTTCTGTCAAATGGTTTGCGAGCTGATGTGCCTTGAGATAGTAATTAAAAAAGCTAACAACCATTAGTGTATGGAAACTTTATTAATGAAAACACTTCCACTAGGTTTAGGCCATTAAGTATTTTATGTGTAAAATTTTAAAGTAAAGTAAAAATGTAATTTTAATACTAAATCAGATTTTATATTAAATGTTTATATAAAATGTTCTATGTGTAATTAAACTGCGACGTAAAAAAGCTTTTTGCGTAGTGGTGGCCACTAGCGGTATGAACCGTCAGCAGCGATAAGGTATAGCTAAGAGCGCTCCAGACCAACCTTACGAACGTATGACTTACAGAAGTGCCGTATACTTAACTAAGAAGGTTTCGGAAAACACATATTAACGATAAGGTACTTCTTAAGGTACAACTTAAGAACGACGTAGCGTTAAGGTGGTTTTGGAGAACGCAGCCCTGGGCCTTTTTCAAGAATGTCATTGATGTGACATTTTTTTCACTCATAATAGAGAACCACTGCTGTCAATCAAATGATTTGTTAATTATTCAAGATTATTTAAAAACCTACTTTTGCGAAATGAAACTCTTGATTTCATTTTTGCCAAAATATTTGTCAAATTCTTTTTTTATATTAAAATTATATTTAATTATTTGAAAGTTAAGCATTTTTTTTAAGTATTTCATTGTTTCGTTTAATTTATTATTTTATTTTTAAATGATTAATTTAGCTATTTTATACAATTATTTTATTGCTCACTGTAATCATTATTGAGCACTCTCCACTTTAACACTAAATTATTGTCATGTTTTATTCAGTTCTATACAGGTTCATTTTTTAGGGATTATCGGCATGGGAAAGGCATGTATTCCTGGCCTGATGGATCCAAATACACAGGAAAGTTTTATTTGAACCGAAAAGAAGGATACGGAGTACAACTTTTCCCAGATGGATCAACTTTTGAGGTGAATAATTCATAGCTCACTAACAATAAGATTGTTTTCATCATATAATACATAATGAAACAAAATCTGTTCTACTCATCTTCAGGGTCTATATCATGCTGATGAACGCTTTGGCCCTGGAGTCATGACATACCCTGATGGGAGTCAGGATGTGGGCCTATGGCACAGAGAGAGGCTACTCCGACTTTGCACCACACTGGAGGGTGGCTTCAGTTTGGAGGACTTCCCAGAACACATGTCCAGACTGCCTAGGAATCACCTGAAACAACCTCAACTACTTCTTGATGTGGAGTTGAGTACAGACACCGATCAGGGTCTATCAGAGGACGAGGACCGTTTCATCCTGCCTCCAGACATTGAGAGCTACTCCACAGATTCAGACCATCTGCCCGTCCCCAGATGTCTACGGCGGGAACTGGACCTTCACTTTTTTGGTACGAGTGACATCAGTACAGAGCAGCCGTCACATTCAACAGCCTTGCCGCTACAACAGCGCATGAATGCTCACATTCAGAGACACAGGTAAGAAGATTGCTGTTTTGTAACCTGGGCTGGTTACCCAGAGTTTTATTTAATTTTATTTTAAATGCATTAATGTCAACAATTTTAATAAAGAAATATCATTTTATTTTATTTTATTATTTTTTTTTAGATGCATTAATGTCAACAATTTTAATAAAGAAATATCATTTTATTTTATTTTATTAGATTTTTTTAGATGCATTAATGTCAACAATTTTAATCTATATTTGCCTGAAGATAGCAGTTTTGTTTGATTTTATTTTGTTTTGTTTTGTTTTATTATTTTAGTTTATTTTGAATGCATTAATCAACCATTTTAATCAATATTTGCAGAACGAGCATTTTAATTAATTTAATTTAATTTAATTTAATTAAGTTTATTTTAAATGCATTAATCCACAATTTTTATCAATGTTTGCCAAAAGGTAGTATTTGTGTTTTATTTTATTTTATAAATAAGAATTTATTAAAAGGATGATGTTAGATTACAAATATTTCTATTATATTGTTGTAATAATTGCGTTAATAGTTATATAAAAGATAGGATTTTTATTTTTTATTTTATTAATACTGGCAATTAATTATAATTATAATTATTAATTATAATTTATTTTTCTTAAATGATGAAGTTAGATTACAATTATTATAAACGATTGATTAATAAATGCATCAATATTGATACAAATTAAAGGATTTTTATTTCATTTTTATTTACACAGGCAATTCATTACGATGAAACCATATAATTATTAATTTGATGTAAGAATTTATTAAAATGATGACGTTATATTACAGATATTTAAAAGATGTATAATATTGTTTTGAAACATGCTTTAATATTGATACAGACGATTTTCTTTTATTTTAAATGCATTAATGTCAACAATTTTAATCAATATTTGCTGGAAGATAGCATTTTTATTTTATTTTATTACAGCTGGCATTTAATTATAATGAAACCATATAATTCTTAATTTGATGTAAGAATTTTTTAAAATGATGACGTTAGATTACAAATAATTAAAAAAGATTATTATATTATATTGTTTCAATGCACTGATATTGATATAAAAGATAGGATTTTTATTTTATTTTAAATGCATTAATGTCAACAGTTTGAATCAATATTTGTCAGGAGATCGCTTTATTTTATTTCATTTCATTTATTTTATTTTATTTTATTTTATTAATGCTGTCAATTAACTAATGAAATTATATAATTATTAATTTGATGTTAGATAATTTAATCTACAAAGTAACATTTGTATTATTATATTGCATATTTTATTTTATTTATTTTATTAAAACTGGCAATAAATTGTAATAAAACCATATCATTATTAATTTAATGTAAGAATTTATTAAAATGATGACGTTAGATTACAAATAATTTAAAAGATCTATTATATTGTTTTAATAAATGCATTAATGCATTATGTTAACAATTTTAATCAATATTTGTTAGTAGATAGCATTATTCATTTTATGTCATTTTATTTTGTTAATGCTGTCAATTAATTATAATGAAACCATATAATTATTAATTTGATGTAAGAATTTAATATACAAGGCAGATTTATTTTTGGTTATATTATATTATAAATATTTTAAAAGATGTATTATATTGTTTTAAAAATGCTTTAATATTGACACAAACGATTTTATTGTATTTTATTTCATTTTAAATACATTAATGTCAAATATTTTAATTATATTTGCTGGAAGATTTTTTATTTTATTTTATTACAACTAGCAATTATTATAATGAAACAATATAATTATTAATTTGATGTAAGAATTGATTAAAATGATGACGTTAGATTACAAATATGTCAAAAGATCTGTTATATTGTTTTAATAAATGCATTGATATTGATATAGAATATAGGATTTTTTTTTTTACAATTTTTAAATGCATTAATGACAACAATTTTAATCAATATTTGTCAAAAGATAGCATTATTTTGTTTTATTTAAATTTATTAATACTGGTAATTCTATTGTTAATGAATTATTAATTATAATATATATATTATATAATATATACAATATATAATAATTATAATATAATTATATTATATTGTTTTAATAAATGCATTTATATTGATACAAACGATATGATTTTTATTTTTTATTTATTTTAATTTATTTTAAATGCAAAAATGTCAAGAATTTTAATCACGATTTGTCAGAAGATATTTTTATTTTATTTGATCAATACTGGCAATTAATAATAATGAAAAATGAAACCATATAATTATTAACTTGATGCAAGAATTTAATCTACAATGTACTTTTTTTTAAAGGATGAAGTTAGACTAATTAAAGACTAAAATTAGACTAAACTATTTTCAAATATTTTAATTAATATTTGCTGGAAGATTACTTTTTTTATTACAACCAGCAATATTAATTTGATGTAAGAATTGATTAAAAAGATTACTTTTGATTTTTAAAATTTTTTAAATTATTATAGTATAGTTATAGTACTATTATAGTATATATAGTACTATATTATAGTGTATTATAGTACTATTATAGTATAGTATATTAACTATTTTTAGATTAATTATAAAATGATATTTGGCAGTATGGCAGAGTGCATATATACTGGTATACATACCTTTCTGTATGTAGCTAATGTTAATTAATACATTTATCAGTGTTGACACTTTAATTAATTAATTAACTTACTACATTTTTTCCTTCACAGATTTGAAACAGACACATTAGACTGGGATGTCACTGCAGTGCTGAATTTGAACAGGACTCAGTTCGGACCCAAAGGTCCCTTGGAGCTGAACTCAGAGAATCTGATAAAGGAGGCTTCACATGGTGAATGCAGGAATGTTTACCGAATCCTCAGAGATGCAAAAGTCCATCCTGACGTGAGCGACGCACGCGGACATACGCCTCTCATAGCAGCCACGGTAAGCTTCACTTTTAGACGGTCTAACACAGTAGAAATACTCATGGTAAATAGCTTCTAGTCAAGTAAATAGTGACTAAGATTGGCCAGAAGGTGGCAGCATTGGTTTTCATTTTCACAGTTTTGAAGAAACATTGGATGAATGGATAAAATACAGCTTTCAGGGGTGTTGTGTGTCTGCGTAGGTTAATTGTCATGACAGTGTCATCCACAAGCTGTTGGACACCGGGGCCGATGTCAATAAATTAAATGATGAAGGCATGTCTGCTCTGGCTGTCTGTCATGTCCTCTACTACCCACTTCAGTCTTTACATGAGACTCTGGCTGAGAGAGTGACGCAGAATATCAGCCCAGAGCCGCAGGTAATAATATACAGAGAGGAAGTTTGGGATACATTATGGGTATTTCTCTATTTCATTTGTTGTTCCTCCCTTTTTTCTGTCCGTTGCGCTAAAGAACAAGCCTTGGGAAGACGTCTCCCATGAATCCTCTCCAGATCCAATGACAGGAACACCCAAAGATGAAAGCTGCCAAGAGTCATTTGAGACACCAAGAGAAAGCGACCAAGTTGACCGAAGTCTTGAACCAGAGAACCTCAATAACTTGGAGAAACTTGAAGCTCAAGAGCAAATAAATGCCGACGATGAAGACCTCAGCAACTCTGAGGAACCTCAACTTCATTATCAAATGAATGAAAATACAGATCCCAACAAGGAGATGGTTCTTCAGCTTGAACATGAAGAAGACAAACCGACAGAAGAGCCATATATTATCATCATGTCAAGATCTATTCAAGTGTTTGATGATAAAATCCCAGTGGGTTCTGTATTGTGGCAAGAGAAGGGAGCAAGGACAGTGGTTGACTCTGTGGAGGAGGTGACAGATCTGGAGATTGAAGAAAACCTGGAGAGGAGCATCCGATCAGATGATCCTACGTTTGATTCTGCACGTTCTCTGGCTAGTTTTCACATTGATGTCACAGAGGAGATCCTGCAGAAGAGTGCTGAGATCCTGTGCCAGACAGGAGCAGTGACTCTGGCAGACACCCAGGAGACGGTCCGGAAAATTGCACTTCTGAAGACAGAGTTAGTTGACAAATTTGTACAAATGTTTTATTTCAATTTGTCACAAAAATATATTGGTAAAATAAAATAAAATAAAATAGTGTGAATAAATGTATAATAATAATTAAATAAAAATATTTAGTGTTTTTAATAAATATTTTAATATTGACGAAATGCGCTAAAAAAGGAATACTGTATATATTCAATATAATATAATATTCATATTAACTATAAACTATTTTTAAATTAATTATATTTTATTATATTTGTCAGTATGGCAGTGCTCATATTTAATGGTATATATGCCTTTCTGTCATATAAAAAGTAAGCAATATTTGCCAGAAGATGGCATTTATTATTTTATTTTATTTTATTTTATTATTTTAAATGCATTAATTTCAACAGTTTTAATCAATATTTGCAAGAAGATTTTATTTTTTTTGGAATTTATTTTTATTTTATTTTGTATTTTATTTAATTTTATTTATGAATACTGGCAAATAATTATAAACCATGTAAACCATAATTATTAATTTGACGTAAATAATAAGGAATAATAACTTAATCTGCAAAGTATTTGATTTCACGAGTTGATTTTATTTTATATTTTGAAGTATATTTTTAAAAGAGTATTTTATTTTTAAGTACATAAATAATAAGAATTTAATCTACAAAGTAGGTTAGATTATGTTTTAAAATTATATTATTATAATTTATATTGCATTTAATTATATTAAATATTTTTAGATGAATTATATTTAATTATATTTGGCAATATGGCTTTTCTATGTATTTATCTGAATCTCACAAAAATATATTGCGGCCTTAAATTAATGAAGACAAGGAATTATTGTTATGAGCATTGAGAATAGCTGGATGGCTGAAACGTCTGCTCTTGCTCTATTAAAATAATTGATTGTTTTTGTTAAAGACTTTGTCTAGTTTTTCAGAGTGCGAACCATCTACAGTCTCTTCTGGCCTTAAATTAATAAAAAAAATAAAAAAATAAAAAATATATATAATTTAGAAGGTCTATTATATTTTAATAAATGCATTAATATTGACATAATGCACTGAAAAAAGGAATATGTATTTAATTATATGAAATATTTTTAAATTAATTAATTATATTTGATTATATTTGGCAGTATAGCAGTATGCTTTTGTCTGAAGACAGGGATAGTGTTTCTAAAAACATTTTTATTTATTTGAATCTAACAAAAATATATTGGGGTCTAAAATAAATAAATTTTAAAAAATTAAAAAATTCCCCCCAAAGTTCTTATTAGTGTAATGTGAAATGTTTCATTTATTATATTAATGAAATAATTTAAATTTGTGTGAACGTCACAAAAATATATTGGTAAAATAAAGTAAAATAAAATAAAATATTCCACAAAATTCTTATTAGTGTAATGTGAATAAATATTTTTATAATAATAATTAAATAAAAAATATTTAGTGTTTTAAATAAATGCTTTAATATTGACAAAATGCACTGAAAAAAAGGAATACTGTATATATTCAATCATATTAACTATGAACTATTTTTAGATTAATTATATATTATTATATTTGTCAGTATGGCAGAGCGCTGTATACTGGTATATAGGGGTGGGCGATATGACCTAAAATTTATATCACGGTATTTTTCATCTTTTGAACGGTGACGGTATAATATCACGGTATTACTTTTTGGTACATTTTGGGAGGAGTAGCCTGTCCTGCCCCTTTAGTATGTGAATAAAGTTAATATTTTCATAATATAATAAGTAAATGGTAGGTATCCTTATCAAAAAGAGACATGGGAGAGTATTATGCATTCTCAACATATTTACTTTGCAAAAAACCTTACTTAACAGTGTACAACAAAACAAAAATTAATTTTTATTGAAATTTTATTTCTGCAATATTTAAAACCTTCAAATAACTGGGGGAAATCAACCCATGGCAACAGTTTAAAAGTAGACCAATTCTGTGGGGAAAAACGCGGACTTGGCAACCCTGCATCCAACACGAGCTGCTGGAGTTAATGTCATTGCACACATGAGTACGAAATTTTCGTCCGACATTTTTGCACGTTAAAAAAAATACAGGTTATGTTAATCGAGTTTACACACTGCCTCTGAAACTTTCGTCCGACATAAAAAAAAATCGGATCGTGTTTGATTTTCTGCATTTTCGCATCCATAATAAGCATTTTGATAAGGATGGCGAATATGAGAAAACTAAAAAAAAAAAAAAAAAAACGCATACGAAAATCGGACTCAGTGAAACAATGACCTTTAGATTTGAATGATCACGGGTCGAAAGTAAAGAGAGGTGACAAAAATAGACTGGAGGATATGTTGCAATCTTGTACTCACTGACAAATATCTAAGATGTGCTGCTCCCGCTACAAAATCGAAAGTAAAAGTAAACAGGCTGGTCGCGTTCGCCTCGCGTCTGCTCAATTTGTGATCCGCTGTGTAAATCCTTTGGCCGGCCGACCGGGAAAAGTCCCGGTCTTCCCGGTCGTCCCGATTGCCACTCCGCCCCTGGTATAGGCTACAGGGCCGACCTTTCTTCACGCTGTTTCACCAGTCGTTTAATGGCCACTCCCCTTTTACCTACCACCTGCAAAGCTGATACGAATATGTTTTACTTTTTTTTTATTTACAACAAGATATATAGTATAAGGACATTCAGACCACAACTGAACGTTTGAAGAAAATTTAATGTTTTAAATATACCGGTATTGACGGTATTAGAAAATCCATGTCGTGGCGCAATCTCACACCGGTGATGACTATGACACCGGTGTACCGCCCACCCCTACTGGTATATATGCCTTTTTTGTCATATAAATAGTAAGCAATATTTGCCAGAAGATGGCAAATAAAATTTTATTTTATTTTATTTTATTTTATTTTATTTTATTAATGCATTAATGTCAACAGTTTTGATAAATATTTGCAAGAAGATAGAATCTTAAAAAATATTTAAAAATGTAAAAAATAACTAGATAAATAAAATAAAATAAAAAATCCCACAAGGTTCTTATTAGTGTAATGTAAATAAATAGTTTTATTATAATAATGAAATAATTTAAATAAAAATATTTGGTTTTTAATTTCTCATTTAGCTATTCAATTAAATAAAAATATAGTAAAATGTGTCATAGTATTAATTAAAAACAACGATAAAATGTTACATATTAAACCCATAATATGATATATAATATTATTCGAGTGCTTACACACAGACATATATATAATGCATTTCAATTGTGAGAATGAGATAAAAAAAAATGGTCGGAATTTAATGGGCATGTTATTGTTTGGTCATGCTATTGTTTGCAAAATTGTTGCTTTGTAATTGTTGATTGTCTGGTCTGAAAGACATAGGAATCGATGGACTACAATTAAGCTTCTGTTGGAGAGAGGAGCAGACCCGAACGCCTCTACCGTCCCAATGCCCATCATCTTCCTGGCTATCAAAGCGGCCCATGTCAAGGGCGTCCGGCGTCTATTGGAGTGCGGGGCTCGTACAGACATACCTCTAATTCCAGAGGTTCCTCCAGTTTAATTTAATTGAATTGAATTTGTAATTAAATATTGATTTTACATTTAAAATATTACTTTAAAACAACAATATAATGCAAATATTTTAGTGCTCTCTAACCAATTATTAATCACTAAATTTTACTAGAATATCAACAGCAAGGCATCTATTTGCTCATTTTTATTTGTTCTTCTTGTGTTGGTAACAGCAGAAGGGTCTGTATCCCCTTCACATAGCAGCGGGTTTATCTGGAGCAGAGGGTCCTGAAATCACAGAGCTCCTCCTGCATGCCCTGGCGGACCCTGATGTCAAAGCTCAGGATGCTCATGAAGTCTACGAGCTTGATAAGGTCTGAGTAAACCACAAGTTTTGTATACATGTTTATTTTTTATTATCTCTAATCAAAGAAACATAAACCCTCAGGACAAATTTGAGGCCCAGGCCTTTAAGAATCAGCGTCTCACGGCCTCCGGACCCCTGGCTAAATTCAGCGAAGCCCCTATTGAACTTCCTCAGGAAGGCGGGAGGACACCGCTACATGTGGCCTGCCAAAGAGACAGCGATTATGCAGTAAGAATACAATATATAGACCGAAACAACTTGATAATCCTAGAAAAGAAAGTAAATATTTTATATATTACTTTTTAATTATTTTTTTTGTTTAAATAGGTTTTCATTTGCATATATCATTTTATTATTACCATAGAATTATTATTTGGAATGTAAATAAATAATAACTTAGTACTATATTTAATTTTTATTTTATTTATTAATATTAGTAATTTTTTTTAAATACACTGCTTTATAAAAAAAACTATAAGATTGTTAGATAAATAAAAAGAAGTCTTGAAGAAACGCGTAAAATGGAATTTTTAATGGATGATTCAAATAAATACTGACGGCAGTTATTCTCGTAATATTTCAATTCTATTCTCGTAATTACAACTTTTTTTCGAAACATTTCAACTTTATTCTCGTAATATTTCGATACTATTCTCGTTATTACGACTTTTTTCTCGAAACTTTTTAACTTTTTTCTCGTAATATATTTTGATATTATTCTCGTAGTATTTCTGCTTTATTCTCGTAACATTTTGACTTTATTTTCGTAATATTTTGACTTTATTCTTGAAATATTTCAACTTTATTCTCGTACTATTTTGACTTTATTCTTGAAATAATTTAACTTTATTCTTGTAATTTTAGATACTATTCTCGTAATTACGACTTTTTTCTCGAAAAATTTCAACTTTTTATTCTCGTAATATATTTTGATATTATTCTCGTAGTATTTCTACTTCATTCTCGTAACATTTTGACTTTATTCTCGTAATATTTCAACTTTATTCTTGAAATATTTCAACTTTATTCTTGTAATATTTTGACTTTATTCTTGAAATAATTTAACTTTATTCTCGTAATATTTCGACTTTATTCTCGTAATTTTGACTTTATTCTTGTAATATTTTGAAATTATTTTCGTAATATTTTGAAATTATTTTCGTAATATTTCGACTTTATTCTCGTAATATTTTGAAATTATTTTCTAAATATTTTGACTTTATTCTTGCAATATTTTGATATTATTCTCGTAACATTTTGACTTTATTCTCGTAATATTTAAACTTTATTCTTGAAATATTTCAACTTTATTCTTGTAATATTTTGACTTTATTCTTGAAATAATTTAACTTTATTCTCGTAATATTTCGACTTAATTCTCGTAATTTTGACTTTATTCTTGTAATATTTCAAAATTATTTTCGTAATATTTTGAAATTATTTTCTAAATATTTTGACTTTATTCTTGCAATATTTTGATATTATTCTCGTAATATTTCGACTTTATTTTCGAAATATTTCAATATTATTCTCCAAATATTTTGACTTTATTCTCGTAATTTTGACTTTATTCTCGTAATATTTAAACTTTATTCTTGAAATATTTCAACTTTATTCTCGTAATATTTTGACTTTATTCTTGAAATAATTTAACTTTATTCTTGTAATATTTCGATATTATTCTCGTAATTACGACTTTTTTCTCGAAACATTTCAACTTTTTTCTCGTAATATATTTTGATATTATTCTCGTAGTATTTCTGCTTTATTCTCATAACATTTTGACTTTATTCTCGTAATATTTAAACTTTATTCTTGAAATATTTCAACTTTATTCTCGTAATATTTTGACTTTATTCTTGAAATAATTTAACTTTATTCTTGTAATATTTCGATATTATTCTCGTAATTACGACTTTTTTCTCGAAACATTTCAACTTTATTCTCGTAATATTTTGACTTTATTCTCGTAATTTTGACTTTATTTTCGTAATATTTCGACTTTATTCTCGTAATATTTTGACTTTATTTTCTAAATATTTTGACTTTATTCTCGTAATATTTTGACTTTATTTTCTAAACATTTTGACTTTATTCTCATAATATTTTGACTTTATTTTCTTAACATTTTGACTTTATTCTCAGAATTTTGACTTTATTTTTGTAATTTCAACTTTATTCGCGTAATTTCAATTTTAGTCTAGAAACATTTAAACTTTATTCTCATAATTTTGACTTTATTCTCAAATATTTCAATTTTTTTCTTGTAATATTTCGATTTTATATTTTATTCTCGTAATATTTTGACTTTATTCTCATAATTTCGACTTTATTCTCGTAATTTTGACTTTATTGTCGTAATTTCGACTTTAATCTTGAAACATTTAGATTTTCTTCCTGTAATTTTGACTTTATTCTCCAAATATTTTTACTTTATTCTCGTAATTTTGACTATATTCTTGCAACATTTCGATATTATTCTCCAAATATTTTGACTTTATTCTCGTAATTTTGACATTACTCTCATAATATTTACTTTATTCTCAAAATATTTCTACTTTATTCTCATAATATTTCAATATTATTCTCGTAATATTTTGACTTTATTCTCATAATTTGACTTTATTCTTGTAATATTTTGATATTATTCTCGTAATATTTTAACTTTATTCTCATAACATTTCGACTTTATTGTCGTAATTTCGACTTTATTTTCGAAACACTTCGACTTTATTTTCGAAACACTTCGACTTTATTTTCGAAACATTTTGACTTTATTCTCGTAATTTTACTTTATTCTCATAATATTTACTTTATTCTCAAAATATTTCTACTTTATTCTCGTAATATTTTGACTATTTTCTAAACATGTTGACTATTCTCGTAATTTTGACTTTGTTCTCGTAATTTCTACTTTATTCTCGTAATTTAAATTTTAGTCTAGAAACATTTCAACTACATTCTCATAATTTCAATTTTATACTCAGATATTTCGACTTTGTTCTTGTAATATTTAGGTTTTATATTTTATTCTCATAATATTTGTAGTTTAATAATAATTTCGACTTTATTCTCCAAATATTTTAACTTTTTTTTATATTTTATTCTCATAATATTTCTACTTTAATAATAATTTCGACTTTATTCTCCAAATATTTTAACTTTATTCTTGTAATATTTCGACTTTATTCTCGTAATTTTGACTTTATTCTCCCAAATATTACGACTTTAATATCGTAATTTCACATTTTATTTTAGCACTAAAACGCTGTCTTAAATAAAAAGATTGGAAATTATTTTTCTTATTTTTCTTTCAGAATGCTAGAGATGTGGTGGCGCTTCTCCTTTCTCATAACGCAAACCCCAACGATGTGTGGAGTGGTCATTCACCCTTGTCTCTGGCCATTGCGAGTGGCAACGACCTTGTATGTAATCATTTCTTGAATAATTTGTAGTGCGACTATTTGCAAGGAATAAAATTTTATGGCATAATTAAATACTGTCTTTTCAAAGGCACAGGATGAATGTTGTAGAATAGTAAGTCATTACTGAAGGATGAGGGTGAGAACTCTATGGCATTTCATTGACGTGCCGTGTATATTAACACTGTTTTCCCAGGCTGTGGATGAACTGCTAGCTGGAGGGGCTGATCCTAATCTTCCTCTCCCTCGTCATGTGGGCAGCGCTCTCTGTGCCCTTGCCAACATCAGCTACGACCGTGGGCCACAGCCACGCAACCAAGTCAAGCTGGTGATCTTCTTTAACAGTTATCTTATGTAACCCCGTGGGAAAATATGACTGTGCATGCGTGAGATATGTCTCTGCATGCTTGCTCTGTAGTTGCACTATGCATTACAAAATAAAAGTCGAAATTTAGATTTAAATTTAGTTAGGCTTAAGGAAAAAGCATGTTTGCTGATTTTACTGGATTATATAGTACAGATTAGTATACATTTATTTTACAACAACAATAACACTAATGATTTTATTCCATATGTTCTATAAAAATATATAATAATAATAAAATAATTTTAATTCTATTTAAAATAAATTAAAACAATTATTATATTTTATATAATAATGATTGTTTTATCTTGTTTTATAATTGTCATATTTGTTTTTTACAAAAATGTTTTATTTTTGTAGAATAGATGGAATAATTGAGCAATAATATATTATTTAATAATATATCAATATAAATCAAAATGATTTAAAAAAAAATCATCCTAAAATATTATACAAATAGAATGGGATGTAGATTTTATTTAAAAAAAATAAATATTCATGTTCTATTTATATATAAAGTAAAATCTTAAATTATTTTATGTCTTCTAAATATATATATATATATATATATATATATATATATATATATATATAT
>NC_133367.1:24360890-24448460 GCF_049309525.1 Garra rufa | reverse complement strand
CGCGGTGTGCGCATTCAGCTGTGATTATCGTACATGCACAAAAATCGGTACACACATGTAGCACACCAATACCTACAAAAAAGCCTCTTGAGATAAAATCCGAAACCCAACAGGAAGTCGGTTATTATTAATTTTCTCAGCAAAATTTGTGTCATTTTTGCCATTTTCAGGTGTCATACTTGAACGAACTCCTCCTAGAGATTTATTCCGATCAACACCAAATTTGGTGAGTCTAATCTAAAGCCCTTTGTGACGTTAAATTGTGAAGATCTAGAGTTTTTATCAGAGGGCGTGTCCGTGGCGGCCTCGCAAATTTCGATGTTTCGCCATGAAAAAGGAAGTTGCTATAACTTAGGCATAAAATGTCCGATCTGTCCCAAACTTCACATGTGTGATAACACTCCTGACCTGAAGACATCTACATGCCCATATTCAGTTATAGTCATAGCGCCACCTGCAGGCAACAGGAAGTGTCATGCTGTACTCTACAACCAACTCCTCCTAGAGATTTATACAGATCAACTCCAAAATCGGTCAGTCTAATACAAAGGCCTTAGTGATGTTGAATTGTGAAAATCTTGAGTTTTCGGTAAAGGGCGTGTCCGTGGCGGCCTGACAAAGTTTGATGTTTCGCCATGGACATAGAAGTTGTTATAACTCAGCCAAAAAATGTCCGATTTGCCTCAAACTTCACATATTCGATAAGAGTCCCGGCCTGAACGCATCTGAAGGCCAATATTTTATTATAATCACAGCGCCACCTGTTGGCAACAGGAAATTGCTTGTATCAAACTCCTCCTAGAGATTTAATGATATCAACATTATATTTGGTCAGTCTGATCTAGAGGCCTTAGAGATGTTAAATTGCGAAGATCTTGAGTTTTCGTTAAAGGGCGTGTCTGTGGCGGCATGACAAAGTTTGATGTTTCGCCATAGACATATAAGTTGTAATAACTCAGCCATAAAATGTCCGATCCGCCTCAAACTTCACAGATTTGGTAAGAGTCCGGGCCTGAAGACACCTAAAGGCCAATATTCAGATATTATCATAGTGCCACCTGTTGGCAGCAGGATATATCATATCTTTCACTAATTCAAACATACCAAGGTCAATCTGCACCAAACTTCATATGATTGATGAAAGTGGTGGCCTGAACACATCTACATGCCAATAATCAGTTATAGGCATAGCGCCACCAGCTGGCAGCAGGAAATTTGGCACATTTAAGTGACTTTGATCTATTTTTCCTACATTTACTGTATTAAAAGCATACTGCCCACCGTTTGCTGTGTTCCTAAAGCCACCGGTCGGCGGTGAGCCCGTGTGCGAGGGCCCGTTCATCGCTGCTTGCAGCTTTAATTATTATTATTAGGGCCCGAGCCCAAAAGGGCGAAGGCCCTATTGTTCTTCTAAGGGTTCTTATTTTTTTTTTTTTTTTTTTTTTTTTTACACCTTCCGGGCACTTTTGGGGGCCTTAACATACTCAAAAACTCTTGAAAATTTGCACACACGTCGGAATCTGCGGCCATCAGGACGCCACAGAGGCTGGGACCCGGGCGTTGTTCAGGGCCTCTACAGCGCCCCCTGGAACACAGTTTGAAAACTTGATGTACTGCGCACACATACTTGCACGTATTGATATGAAACTCGGTACACATATAGATCTCACTGAGCCAAACAACTTTTGTACTCTATGTCATGGGCTGAACACAACAGGAAGTGAGATATTTAGGGCTGTTTAAAAAGCGCATGCTCTGGAATTTAACGTACTCCTCCCATGGTTTCCATAGGATTGTCACCAAACTCGGTCAGCATGATCTCAAGACATTGGGGACGCTAAATTGCGAGGGGATTTTTGATATCTCGAACGGTTTGGCCGTGGCAAGGCGACAAAGTTATGGCGAGAAATGAGAAACAGGAAGTGTCTAATTACTGTTGCACACATTGCTTGATTCTTATGAAACTTCACCAGTTTGTTCGTTGTAAGATGCCGATTCCATAAATGTGACTATTATGAGTCAAAGTTATAGCGCCACCAACTGGCAGCAGGAAGCGTGTCATTTTCAAAATCCTTTGAAATCAGCCTCTTAATTTTACTTGATTTTCTTCAAACTTCATCAAAATAATGTCAAAACACGGCCGATGAGAATATGTAAAGGGGTCGATGATAAATCAAATGCTGTTGCCATGGTAACGTGTCAAACTTTAAAATTTGATTCCTGTCTTTTCGAGGCAGATAACATGCTTAGAATTTCATGAAACTCAACACACACGTCAATATTAATGATAGTTAGACACTGGCAAAAGGTCATAAATGGGCGTGGAGCAGGCACTCTATAGCGCCATCTTTTGACAAAAGTTGGGGGGTTAGTTTTTCCTACAGTCACCAAACTCTGTACATATATTGTTCTCATCAATCTGGACAACTTTCTAAATCAAACTCATTAGCTAAGACCAACAGGAAGCCGGCTATTTTGATTTGAATGTGGATTTTTGGAAAAATCAGGCTGTAAACAAATTCACACTCCTTCTAAGAAAAACAAGGTATTCACACCAAACTTTTTTAACATGAAGAGAAGATTCTGAAGATGTTAAATTGCGAGCGAATTTGGGATATCTTGAACGGTGTTGACGTGGTGATTTTTTAAAGATGTAGTAAAAAACATAACCGTAATTTTTTTATATCTTTAAAGTGCAGCATCCAAACTCTTTACAACTTTTTTCACACAGAGATCTTATCATTCTGAGCAAGTGGTGTAAATATCAATTTTATACAAGCTTCTATGAATTAAAGAAAATTAAAAAAAGAAATTAGAAACCTGCTGTCACTCTGCCTGTGCCTGTCTGTGTTCAGTCACCATTGAGTCACTGAAGAGTGACTGAAGGGGGGAGGGGTGTAAGGGAGAGAGACCAGTGGAACATGCTGTTTTGCTTAAGACCATCTTTGAGGAAGATGCACATTGCTGTAGCGTAATCGACATAAATATGTCTGATATTTTGAGAAAATATAAAGGGTCATTAAATCTTTCATTGTTTGTATTTTGCAGTTGTTGTTTTTTATTTATTTTTACTGAACTGTACCATGAACTTGTCCTATTCAGTCACATAGCAAAAGATTAAGAAAAATACAACTTTTAAGCATGAGTGAATAATCTTCATTGTAGACAATATTTTCATAGTGTTATTTATTGAATATAAAATTATAATAATTAAAAATTTCAAGACAAACTTTGACAACAAAACAAACTTTGCTGTTATCTGTTCAAAACATCCGAAAACCATCATTTTAAGATCAGTTATATATATATTGCCCCATTAAAACACTCAACTTGATTTTTAAAGATATTTTGAAAGAATTAAGCGTTTATAGAGCACTTTGTGTATTGCTGTACACCCACATGAACTGTGTTCATGTTCATGTTAATTCACAGTACATAAACTAATTTACCTTTAAACAATATATGAATACTTTTTTTTAGCTTAATATTAATTAACATTAATAAATGCTATTTAATTATTGTTCATGTTAACTAATATAGTTAATGTTAACAAATGAAACTGGATGGCAACATTTTATATATTGTGTGTATGTGTCTCTGTGTTGATTTTAAAGTGTAACCCTTTCAATTCAGTAAACTTAAAATCCAAACTAGCAGAGGGTTACTGTGAATGCATTTGCCAACTGTGCACCGTTTTCCTTATTGATTCTTAGTTATGTAGCGCTTAAGAGTGATGTCTTATAACAGGAGTCACCAGCAAAGCAATATCCACATACAAATTGTACAGATAGGTAACGATTTAAGCAGAAGTGGTGAATGTAATGCAAGCAATAATAACATTTTGTTATCATCATGAATTACATGTTCTTATCATCACCATCAGAATATAGGGAAAATGTTCACATTTGGTTCACAGTTGGCATTATCTGAAGTCCTTGCAGGGGATTAGGTTTATAGCAAACTCCTCCTAGACATTTAATGAAATCAACATTATATTTGGTCAGTCTGATCTAGAGGCCTTAGAGATGTTAAATTGTGAAGATCTTGAGTTTCAGTAAAGGGCGTGTCCGTGGCGGCCTGACAAAGTTTGATGTTTTGCCATGGACATAGGTGTAATAACTCAGCCATAAAATGTCTGATCTGCCTCAAACTTCAGAGGTTTGGTAAGAGTCCTGGCCTGAAGACACCTAAAGGCCAATATTCAGATATTATCATAGCGCCACCTGTTGGCAGCAGGATATATCATATCTTTCACTAACTCAAACATACCAAGGTCAATCTGCACCAAACTTCATATGTTTGATAATAGTGCTGGCCTGAACACATCTACATGCCATTTATAGGCATAGCGCCACCAGCTGCCAATGGGAAGTTTGGCACATTTAAATGACTTATGACATATTTCTCATATATTTACTGTATTAAAAGCATACTGCCCACCGTTTGCTGTTTTCCTAAAGCCACCGGTCGGCGGTGAGCCCGGGTGCGAGGGCCCGTTCATCGCTGCTTGCAGCTTTAATTAGGGCCCGAGCACCGATGGTGTGAGGACCCTATTGGATCTGCTTCGTTTATTATTATTATTATTATTATTATTATTATTATTATTATTATTATTCTTCTCCAAAATGAATCGCATTTTTGAGGGCTTAGACATACCCGAAAACTCATGAAACTTCGCACACACATCAGACCTGGCGAAAATTTACGTCTGATATGGGTTTCAGAAGTGGGTGTGGCAAAATGGCTCGACAGCGCCACCTTTACACGTTCCGCGGTGTGCGCTTTCAGCTGTGATTCACGTACATGCACGGAAATCGGTACACACATGTAACACACCAATACCTACAAAAAAGCCTCTTGGAGCAAAATCCGGAACCCAACAGGAAGTCGGTTAATATTAATATTCTCAACAAAATTTGTGTCATTTTTGCCATTTTCAGGCGTCGTACTTGAACGAACTCCTCCTAGAGGTTTATTCGGATCAACACCAAATTTGCAGAGTCTAGTCTAAAGCCCTTTGTGACGTTAAATTGTGAAGATCTAGAGTTTTTATCGGAGGGCGTGTCCATGGCGGCCTCGCAAATTTCGATGTTTCGCCATGAAAAAGGAAGTTGCTATAACTCAGGCATACAATGTCCGATCCGTCCCAAACTTCACATGTGTGATAACACTCCTGACCTGATGACATCTACATGCCCATATTCAGTTTTACTCATAGCGCCATCTGCTGGCAACAGGAAGTGTCATGCTGTACTCTGCAACAAACTCCTCCAAGAGATTTTATCAGATCAACACCAAAATCGGTCAGTCTAATAAAAAGGCTTTAGCGATGTTAAATTGCAAAGATCTTGAGTTTTCGTTGAAGGGCGTGTCCGTGGCGGCCTGGCAAATTTCGAGGTCTCGCCATGGATAATACACTTGTTATAACTCAGCCATAAAATGTCCGATTTGCCTCAAACTTCACATGTTCGATAAGAGTCCTGGCCTGAACCAATCTGAAGGCCAATATTCTATTATAATCACAGCGCCACCTGTTGGCAACAGGAAATGACTTGTATCAAACTCCTCCTAGAGATTTAATAATATCAACATTATATTTGGTCAGTCTGATCTAGAGGCCTTAAAGATGTTAAATTGCGAAGATCTTGAGTTTTCGTTAAAGGGCGTGTCTGTGGCGGCGTGACAAAGTTTGATGTTTCGCCATGGACATAGAAGTTGTTATAACTCAGCCATAAAATGTCCGATCTGCCTCAAACTTCACATGTTTGGTAAAAGTCCTGGCCTGAAGACATCTAAAGGCCAATATTCAGATATTATCATAGCGCCACCTATTGGCAGTAGGATATATCATATCTTGCACTAAGTCAAACATACCAAGGTCAATCTGCACCAAACTTCATATGTTTGATGAAAGTGCCAGCCTGAACACATCTACATGCCAATAATCAGTTATAGGCATAGCGCCACCAGCTGGCAGCAGGAAATTTGGCACATTTAAGTGACTTTGACATATTTCTCGTATTTTTACTGTATTAAAAGCATACTGCCCACCATTGGCTGTGTTCCTAAAGCCACCGGTCGGCGGTGAGCCCGTGTGCGAGGGCCCGTTCATCGCTGCTTGCAGCTTTAATTATTATTATTATTCTTCTCCAAAATGAATCGCATTTTTGAGGGCTTAGACATACCCGAAAACTCATGAAACTTCGCACACACATCAGACCTGGCGAAAATTTACGTCTGATATGGGTTGCAGAAGTGGGTGTGGCAAAATGGCTCGATAGCGCCACCTTTACACGTTCCGCGGTGTGCGCTTTCAGTTGTGATTCACGTACATGCACGAAAATCGGTACACACATCTAGCTCACCAATACCTACAAAAAAGCCTCTTGGAGCAAAATTTGACACCCAACAGGAAGTCGGTTATTTTTAATTTTCTTAGCAAAATTTGTGTAATTTTTGCCATTTTCAGGCGTCATACTTGAACGAACTCCTCCTAGAGATTTATTCGGATCAACGGCAAATTTGGTGAGTCTAATCTAAAGCCCTTTGTGACGTTAAATTGCGAAGATCTAGAGTTTTCATCGGAGGGCGTGTCCGTGGCGGCCTGGCAAATTTCGATGCTTCGCCATGAAAAAGGAAGTTGCTATAACTCAGGCATAAAATGCCCGATCTGCCCCAAACTTCACATGTGTGATAACACTCCTGACCTGATGACATCTACATGCCCATATTCAGTTTTACTCATAGCGCCACCTGCTGGCACCAGGAAGTGTCATGCTGTACTCTGCAACAAACTCCTCCAAAAGATTTAATCAGATCAACACCAAAATCTGTCAGTCTAATATAAAGGCCTTAATGATGTTAAATTGCGAAGATCTTGAGTTTTCGTTGAAGGGTGTGTCCGTGGCGACCTGGCAAATTTCGTGGTCTCGCCATGGATATAAAACTTGTTATAACTCAGCCATAAAATGTCCGATTTGCCTCAAACTTCACATGTTCGATAAGAGTCCTGGCCTGAACCAATCTGAAGGCCTATATTCTATTATAATCACAGCGCCACCTGTTGGCAATAGGAAATGACTTGTACCAAACTCCTCCTAGAGATTTAATGATATCAACATTATATTTGGTCAGTCTGATCTCGAGGCCTTAGAGATGTTAAATTGTGAAGATCTTGAGTTTTCGTTAAAGGGCGTGTCCATGGCGGCCTGACAAAGTTTGATGTTTCGCCATGGACATAAAAGTTGTTATAACTCAGCCATAAAATGTCCGATCTGCCTCAAACTTCACATGTTTGGTAAAAGTCCTGGCCTGAAGACATCTAAAGGCCAATATACAGATATTATTATAGCGCCACCTATTGGCAGCAGGATATATCATATCTTGCACTAACTCACACATACCAAGGTCAATCTGCACCAAACTTCATATGTTTGATCAAAGTGCTGGCCTGAACACATCTACATGCCAATAATCAGTTATAGGCATAGCGCCACCAGCTGGCAGCAGGAAGTTTGGCACATTTAAGTGACTTTGATCTATTTTTCCTACATTTACTGTATTAAAAGCATACTGCCCACCGTTTGCTGTGTTCCTAAAGCCACCGGTCGGCGGTGAGCCCGTGTGCGAGGGCCCGTTCATCGCTGCTTGCAGCTTTAATTATTATTATTATTCTCAAAATGAATCGCATTTTTGAGGGCCTAAACATACCCAAAAACTCATGAAACTTTGCACACACATCAAACCTGGCGAAAATTTACGTCTGATATGGGTTGCAGAAGTGGGTGTTGCAAAATGGCTCGACAGCGCCACCTTTAGACGTTCAGCGGTGTGCGCTTTCAGCTGTGATTCACGTACATGCACGGAAATCGGGACTCACATGTAACACACCAATACCTACAAAAAAGCCTCTTGGAGCAAAATCCGGAACCCAACAGGAAGTCGGTTAATATTAATATTCTCAACAAAATTTGTGTCATTTTTGCCATTTTCAGGTGTCGTACTTGAACGAACTCCTCCTAGAGATTTATTCGGATCAACGTCAAATTTGCTGAGTCTAGTCTAAAGCCCTTTGCGACGTTAAATTGTGAAGATCTAGAGTTTTCATCGGAGGGCGTGTCCGTGACGGCCTCGCAAATTTCGATGTTTCGCCATGAAAAAGGAAGTTGCTATAACTCAGGCATACAATGTCTTATCTGTCCCAAACTTCACATGTGTGATGACACTCCTGACCTGATGACATCTACATGCCAATATTCAGTTTTACTCATAGCGCCACCTGCTGGCAACAGGAAGTGTCATGCTGTACTCTGCAACAAACTCCTCCAAGAGATTTAATCAGATCAACACCAAAATCGGTCAGTCTAATAAAAAGGCTTTAGCGATGTTAAATTGCGAAGATCTTGAGTTTTCGTTGAAGAGGGTGTCCGTGGCGGCCTGACAAATTTCGAGGTCTCGCCATGGATATAAAACTTGTTATAACTCAGCCATAAAATGTCCGATTTACCTCAAACTTCACATGTTCGATAAAAGTCCTGGCCTGAACACATCTGAAGGCCAATATTCTATTATAATCACAGCGCCACCTGTTGGCAACAGGAAATGACTTGTATCAAACTCCTCCTAGAGATTTAATGATATCAACATTATATTTGGTCAGTCTGATCTAGAGGCCTTAGAGATGTTAAATTGCGAAGATCTTGAGTTTTCGTTAAAGGGCGTGTCTGTGGCGGCGTGACAAAGTTTGATGTTTCGCCATGGACATAGAAGTTGTTATAACTCAGCCATAAAATGTCCGATCTGCCTCAAACTTCACAGGTTTGGTAAGAGTCCTGGCCTGAAGACACCTAAAGGCCAATATTCAGATATTATCATAGCGCCACCTGTTGGCAGCAGGATATATCATATCTTTCACTAACTCAAACATACCAAGGTCAATCTGCACCAAACTTCATATGTTTGATGAAAGTGGTGGCCTGAACATATCTACATGCCAATAATCAGTTATAGGCATAGCGCCACCAGCTGGCAGCAGGAAATTTGGCACATTTAAGTGACTTTGACATTATCTCCTATTTTTACTGTATTAAAAGCATACTACCCACCATTTGCTGTGTTCCTAAGCCACCGGTCGGCGGTGAGCCCGTGTGCGAGGGCCCGTTCATCGCTGCTTGCAGCTTTAATTATTATTATTATTATTATTCTTCTCCAAAGTGAATCGCATTTTAGAGGACCTAAACATTCCCGAAAACTCACAAAACTTTGCACACACATCAAACCTGGCGAAAATTCACGTCTGATTTGGGTTTCAGAAGTGGGTGTGGCAAAATGGCTCGACAGCGCCACCTTTAGACGTTCAGCGGTGTGCGCTTTCAGCTGTGATTCACGTACATGCACCGAAATCGGTACACACATGTAACTCACCAATACCTACAAAAAAGCCTCTTGGAACAAAATCCGGAACCCAACAGGAAGTCGGTTAATATTAATATTCTCGGCAAAATTTGTGTCATTTTTGCCTTTTTCAGGTGTCGTACTTGAACGAACTCCTCCTACAGATTTATTCGGATCAACGCCAAATTTGCAGAGTCTAGTCTAAAGCCCTTTGTGACGTTAAATTGTGAAGATCTAGAGTTTTCATCGGAGGGCGTGTCCGTCGTGGCCTCGCAAATTTCGATGTTTCGCCATGAAAAAGGAAGTTGCTATAACTCAGGCATACAATGTCCTATCTGTCCCAAACTTCACATGTGTGATAACACTCCTGACCTGAAGACATCTAGATGCCCATATTCAGTTATAGTCATAGCGCCACCTGCAGGCAACAGGAAGTGTCATGCTGTACTCTACAACCAACTCCTCCTAGAGATTTATTCAGATCAACACCAAAATCGGTCAGTCTAATATAAAGGCCGTAGCGATGTTAAATTGTGAAGATCTTGAGTTTTCGGTAAAGGGCGTGTCCGTGGCGGCCTGACAAATTTCGAGGTCTCGCCATGGATATAAAACTTGTTATAACTCAGCCATAAAATGTCCGATTTGCCTCAAACTTCACATATTCGATAAGAGTCCTGGCCTGAACACATCTGAAGGCCAATCTTATATTATAATCACAGCGCCACCTGTTGGCAACAGGAAATGACTTGTATCAAACTCCTCCTAGAGATTTAATGATGTCAACATTATATTTGGCCATTCTGATCTAGAGGCTTTAGAGATGTTAAATTGTGAAGATCTTGAGTTTTCGTTAAAGGGCGTGTCTGTGGCGTCATGACAAAGTTTGATGTTTCGCCATAGACATATAAGTTGTTATAACTCAGCCATAAAATGTCCGATCTGCCTCAAACTTCAGAGGTTTGGTAAGAGTCCTGGCCTGAAGACACCTAAAGGCCAATATTCAGATATTATCATAGTGCCACCTGTTGGCAGCAGGATATATCATATCTTTCACTAACTCAAACATACCAAGGTCAATCTGCACCAAACTTCATATGATTGATGAAAGTGGTGGCCTGAACACATCTACATGCCAATAATCAGTTATATGCATAGCGCCACCAGCTGGCAGCAGGTAATTTGGCACATTTAAGTGACTTTGATCTATTTTTCCTACATTTAATGTATTAAAAGCATACTGCCCACCGTTTGCTGTTTTCCTAAAGCCACCGGTCGGCGGTGAGCCCGTGTGCGAGGGCCCGTTCATCGCTGCTTGCAGCTTTAATTAGGGCCCGAGCCCAAAAGGGCGAAGGCCCTATTGTTCTTCTAAGGGTTATTATTTTTTTTTTTTTTTTTTTTTTTTCTTTTTTTCAACCTTCCGGGCACTTTTGGGGGCCTTAACATACTCAAAAACTCTTGAAAATTTGCACACACGTCGGAATCTGCGGCCATCAGGACGCCAAAGAGGCTGGGACCCGGGCGTGGTTCAGGGCCTCTACAGCGCCCCCTGGAACACAGTTTGAAAACTTGATGTACTGCGCACACATACTTGCATGTATTGATATGAAACTCGGTACACATATAGATCTCACTGAGCCAAACAACTTTTGTACTCTATGTCATGGGCTCCACGCAACAGGAAGTGAGATATTTAGGGCTGTTTAAAAAGCGCATGCTCTGGAATTTAACGTACTCCTCCCAGGAATTCCATGGGATTGTCACCAAACTCGGTCAGCATGATCTCAAGACATTGGGGACGCTAAATTGCGAGGAGATTTTTGATATCTCGAACGGTTTGGCCGTGGCAAGGCGACAAAGTTATGGCGAGAAATGAGAAACAGGAAGTGTCTAATAACTGTTGACCACATTGCCTGATTCTGATGAAACTTCACCAGTTTGTTCGTTGTATGATGCCGATTCCATAAATGTGACTATTATGAGTCAAAGTTATAGCGCCACCAACTGGCAGCAGGAAGTGTGTCATTTTCAAAATGCTTTGATATCAGCCTCTTAATTTTACTCGATTTTCTTTAAACTTCATCAAAATCATGTCAAAACAAGGGCCGATAAGAATATGTAAAGGGGTCGATGATAAATCGAATGCTGTTGCCATGGCAACATGTCAAACTTTAAAATTAGATTCCTGTCTTTTCGAGGCAGTTAACATGCTTAGAATTTCATGAAACTCAACACACACATCAATATTTATGATAGTTAGACACTGGCAAAAGGTCATAAATGGGCGTGGAGCAGGCACTCTATAGCGCCATCTTTTGACAAAAGTTGGGGGGTTAGTTTTTCCTACAGTCACTAAACTCTGTACATATATTAATCTCATCAATTTGGACAACTTTCTAAATCAAACTCATTAGCTGAGACCAACAGGAAGCCGGCTATTTTGATTTGAATGTGGATTTTTTGAAAAATCAGGCTGTAAACAAATGCACACTACTTCTAAGAACAACCAGCTGTTCACACCAAACTTTTTTAACATGAAGAGAATATTCTGAAGATGTTAAATTGCGACCGGATTTTGGATATCTTGAACGGTGTGGACGTGGTGATTTTTTAAAGATATAGTAAAAAATATTTTTATATCTTTAAAGTGCAGCATCCAAACTCTTTAAAACTTTTTTCACACAGAGATCTAATCATTCTGAGCAAGTGCTGGAAATAAAAAATGTATACAAGCTTCTATGAATTAAAGAAAATTTAAAAAAGAACTCAGAAACCTGCTGTCACTCTGGTGAATTACTCTACAGTATGTGTGTGCGTTCAGTCAGGCACAGAGAAGCTCATTATTGCAGGGGGGAGGGGTGAGAGGCAGAGAGGGTGACAGAGTAGAGAGCCATCCTACAGACCATCTTTGAACAAAATGCACATACTGTATGTAGTGTAATTACATAAATATGTCTGATCTTTGAGAGTCTGATATTTTGAGAAAATATAAAGGGTCACTAAGTCTTTCATTGTTCATTTTTTGCAGTTGTTGTTTTTTATTTATTTTTTACTTAACTGTACCATGAACTTGTCCTATTCAGTCACATAGCAAAAGATTTTAAAAAATACAACTTTTTAGCATGATCAATTTATCTTCATTGATAGACAATATTTACATAGTGTTATTTATTGAATATAAAATCATAATAATAAAAAATTAAGACAAACTTTGACAACAAAACAAACGTTACTGTTATCTCTTCAAAACATCTGAAAACCATAATTTTAAGATCAGTTATATATATGTATCACCCCGTTAAAATACTCAACTTGATTTTTAAAGATATTTTGAAAGAATGAAGCGTTTATAGAGCACTTTATTGTGTATTGCTGTACACCCACATGAACTGTGTTCATGTTCATGTTAATTCACAGTACATAAACTTTATATGAATACTTTTTTTAGCTTAATATTAATTAACATTAATAAATGCTATTTATTTATTGGTCATGTTAACTGATATAGTTAATTTTAACAAATGAAACTGGATGGCAACATTTTATATTTTGTGTGTATGTGTCTGTGTGTTGATTTTAAAGTGTAACCCTTTCAATTCTGTAAACTTAAAATCCAAACTAGCAGATGGTTACTGTGAATGCATGTGCCAACTGGGCACCGTCTTCCTTATTGATTCTTAGTTATGACAACAATTGATTTTATACAAAAATATATTATACAAAAATTGTACAGATAGGTAACAATGACATTTAAGCAGAAGTGGTGGATATAAAGGAAGCAATAATAACATTTTGCTATCATCATGAATTACATGTTCTTATTTGTAGCATACTGGTTCACAGTTGGCATCTATCTGAAGTCCTTGCATTGATTGCATTTAATTAAATCAACATTATATTTGGTCAGTCTGATCTTGAGGCCTTAGAGATGTTAAATTGTGAAGATCTTGAGTTTTCATTAAAGGGCATGTCCGTGGTGGCCTGACAAAGTTTGATGTTTCTGCATAGACATAGAAGTGGTTATAACTTAGCCTGAAAATGTCTGATCTGCCACAAAATTCACAGGTTTTGGTAAGAGTCCTGGCCTGAAGACACCTAAAGACCAATATTCAGATATTATCATAGCGCCACCTGTTGGCAGCAGGATATCTCATATATTTCACTAACTCAAACACACCAAGGTCAATCTGCACCAAACTTCATATGTTTGATAATAGTGCTGGCCTGAACACATCTACATGCCAATAATCAGTTATAGGCATAGCGCCACCAGCTGGCAGCAGCAAGTTTGGCACATTTAAATGACTTATGACATATTTTTTCTATATTTATTGTATTAAAAGCATACTGCCCACCGATTGCTGTTTTCCTGAAGCCACCGGTCGGCGGTGAGCCCGGGTGCGAGGGCCCGTTCATCGCTGCTCGCAGCTTTAATTATTATTAGGGCCCGAGCCCAAAAGGGCGAAGGCCCTATTGTTTTTCTAAGGATTATTATTATTATTATTATTATTATTTTTTTTTTTTCAATGTTTTGGGGGATTTCGGGGGCCTTAACATACACGAAAACTCTTGAAACTTTGCACACACATTGGAACCTGCGGCCATCAGGGCCGGACAGACTTTGACATGGGGGGGTCACCTGGGGGGGGCATGGCACAGCGTTAAAAATTGCGACTTTTGAAGGGCTCTGGAGCGCACAACGTTTGACCTACAGTCATCAAAATTCATACACATATAGACCTCATCGGGCCGAACAAATTTCACACTCATAGTCCATGCTTCGCCAAACAGGAAGTCGGCTATTCAGGGATGTCTAAAAAGTGCATGCAATGGAATTTGAAATACTCCTACTAGGCCTTTCCACCGATGGCCACCAAACTCAGTCAGCATGATCTCAAGACATTGGGGACGCAAAATTGCCAGGGGATTTTTGATATCTCGAACGGTTTGACCGTGACGGGGCGACAAATTTATGGCGAGAAATGAGAAACAGGAAGTGCCTAATAACTTTGACATACTTTGTCTGATTTTGACCAAACTTCAGCAGTTTGTTCACCGTCTGATGCCGATCACAGAGATGTGACTATTATGAGTCAAAGTTATAGCGCCACCAACTGGCAGCAGAAAGCGTGACGTTTTTGAAACGCTTTAAACTCAGCCTCTTAATTTTACTCAATTTGCTTCAAACTTCATCACAATAATGTCAAAACACGACCGATAAGAATCTGTGAAGGGCGTTATCCATAACTTTTATCATGTTGCCATGGCAACGTGTCAAACTTTAACTTTAGTTTTTTGTGTTTTTGAGCCACTTAAAATGCTTAGAATTTCATGAAACTCAACACACACATCTGTATTAATGACAGTTAAACACTGATAAAAGCCCATAAATGGGCGTGGAGCAGGCGCTCCATAGCGCCACCTTTTGACAAAAGTTGGGGGGTTACTTTGTCCTACAGTCACCAAACTCGGTACATATATTGGACTCATCAAGCCGGACAACTTTCTAATTTACACCCATTAGCTACGACCAACAGGAAGTCAGCTATTTTTATTTAAATATGGATTTTTGGAAAAATCAAGCTGTGGAATTTGAAATACTCCTCCTAGACCTTTCCACCGATGGCCACCAAACTCGGTCAACATGATCTCAAGATATTGGGAATGCAAAATTGCCAGGGGATTTTTGCTATCTCGAACGGTTTGGCCGTGGCAGGGCGACAAATTATGGCGAGAAATGAGAAACAGGAAATGTCTAATAATTTTGACACACTTTATCTGATTTTGACCAAACTTAAGCAGTTTGTTCGTCGTATGATACCGATCACAGAGATGTGACTATTATGAGTCAAAGTTATAGCGCCACCAACTGGCAGCAGGAAGTGTGTTGCTTGCAAAACGCTTTTAAATCAACCTCTTAATTTTACTCAATTTGCTTCAAACTTCATCAGAATAATATCAAAACACGGCCGATGAGAATCTGTGAAGGGGTCCTTGATACATCAAATGCTGTTGCCATGGCAACATGTCAAACTTTAACATTTGTTTCCTGTGTTTTTAAATATAGCTGTGAATAAATTCATATCACTCATAGCAGAATCAGACAGTTCACACCAAACTTTGTCAACATGATGCCAAGATACTGAAGATGTTAAATTGTGAACGGCTTTGGGACATCTTGAACGGTGTTGATGTGGTGATTTATGAAAGTAACAATAAAAAAGATGAAGAGTTATTTTCATATATCTTTAAATTGCATTATTCTAACTCATCAAAACTTTTTACATACAAAGAACAAGAAATTCTTAGGAAATACGTGTAGTTTCAAAATGTTATCATGCTCAGAGGCCCCAAAAACATTAAAAGTGTCACATAAATTTGTCAGATTAAAGCTCTAATACCAGGGATGAACACTAGAGGTCCTCATAAGATAAGGAATCGTTTGACCTCTAATGCTATTTAGCTCATTCTCAGTGTATAAGAATGAAAATAATCCATAGAATCAGTTGATATAGACTGTACTGTCAGTGTACTTTTACATAATTATTTTGTATAGGTGCTTAAAGAGCATTAAAATATTTTTTTAATCTTTTAAGGAAAAATTATATGATTTATATACATATATACAATCTCACTGATAGAATAAAAAATATTATAAGTATGACACTATACTGCTCAGTTCACTTAATTAGAATGAGAAACAAATACATCAACTAAGTAAATATGTATTTATTTTTAATATATTTGTTTATAATTATTTCACAGATGCTTATAGATCATTAAAATAATATAAAAAAATGGATGTAGATCATAAAACATGGTAACTATTTAAAATAGGGTCTCTTTTGTTAACATTGTTTAATGAACTAACAAACACGAACGAACAACGGACAATATATTTGTACTCGATTTTATTCAAACTTCATCAGAATAATGTAAAAACACGGCCGAGTCTGTAAAGGCGCCCCTGATGCATCAAATGCTGTTGCCATGGCAAATAAATAAAAATAAAAAATACATTCAAATATTTGTTTCCTGTGTTTTTGAGGCAGATAGCGTGCCTAGAATTTCATTTCCCATTTTCAATTTTCAATGATTTATTATATATTTAAAGTGCAGCATCCTAACTCTTTGAAACTTTTTTCATACAAATAACTATTCATTCTGATTAAACACAGTTCATTTAATAATTATATAAAACTCCACGAATGAAAGAAAATTAAAAAACAAATCTGATCTCACTCTGCTCTGCACTCTATGTGTGTGTTTGTGTGGTAAGTGGCTGAGTGTAAGGAGGTGGGATGGGTGGTAAGAGAAAGAGTCAGACAGGAGGAGAGACAGTTAGGGTTAGTCCAAAGGGTTATTGTGAATGCATGTGCCAACTGAGCACCGTTTTCCTGATGCTATTGGGATGGCGACTGCCAGACGGCGAGGGCCCGGTCAACGCTGCTTGCAGCTTTAATTATTAGGGCCCGAGCACTACAGTGCGAGGACCCTATTGGAATTGCTCCGTTTATTATTATTCTTCTTCTTCTTCTCCAAAATGAAAAGTCTTTTTGAGGGCCTAAACATGCCCGAAAACTCACAAAACTTTGCACACGCATCAGACCTGGCGAAAATTTACATCTGATATGGTTTTCAAAAGTGGGTGTGGCAAAATGGCTCGATAGCGCCACCTATAAAATTTAAACGGAGTGCGCCTCGAGCTACGTTTCACGTACATGTACGAAACTCGGTACACATATGTAACACACCAATACCTACAAAAAAGTCTCCTGGTGCAACATCCGAAACCCAACAGGAAGTCCGTTATATTGAATTTCCTGTACGATTTTTGTGCAGTTTTTGCCATTTTCAGGCCTCGTACTTTAACGAACTCCTCCTACAGTTTTTATCCGATCATCTTCAAATTTGCTGAGTGTCATCATAAGGCCTTTACGATGTTAAATTGCAAAGCTTTAGAGTTTTCGTCGATGGGCGTGTCCGTGGCGGCCTGACAAACTTTGATGTTTCGCCATGAAAAAGGAAGTTGCTATAACTCAGGCATACGATGTCCGATCTGCCTCAAACTTAACATGTTTGATGACAGTCCGTTCCTGAACACATGTCAGTGCCCAAATTCAGTTATAGTCATAGCGCCACCTGCTGACAACAGGAAATGACATGTTTAACACTGTTACGGACTCTTAGCAACATATTGAAAAGCGTTAACAAGTCGTAAATAGGCTAGCAACATGCTACAAACATGCTAAAACATGCTAGCAACACTTAGCTAAGAGCTAAAGCATGCTATTAATACAAATACAAAAGGAAATTGCTGTAACTCATGTATATACTGTTGAATCTGACCCAAACTTAATATTCAACATGCTACAAAAATAATAAAGCATGTTAGCAACACTTAGCTAATATGCTAAAGCATGCTAATAATACAATAAAACAGGAAGTTACTCTAACTCAGGCATACCATGTCCAATCAGCCCCAAACTTAACATGTTTGATAAGAATCCTGGCCTTAACACACGCCCATGCCTGTATTCAGTTATAGTCATAGCGCCACCAGCTGGTAACAGGAAGCCATATGTTTAATACTGTTGTGGATGACTAGCAACATTTTAAAAAAAATTCAACAACTGTTAAAAAGGGTAGAAACATGCTATAACATGTTAGCAACATTTAGCTAAGTGCTAAAGCATGCTCTTAATGCAATGAAACAGGAAGTTACTGTAACTCAGGCATGCAATGTCCAATCAGCCCCAAACTTCACATGTTTGATAAGACTCCTGGCCTGAAGATATATACATGCCCATATTCAGTTATAGTCACAGCGCCACCTGCTGACAACAGGAAGTGATGTTTAATGGTGTTACGGACTCCTAGCAACATATTAAAAAGCTTTAGCAAGTTTTAAATAGGCTAGCATCATGCTAGAATCATGTTAAAACATGCTAGCAACACTTAGCTAAGAGCTAAAGCATGATATTAATACAAAGAAAAATAAGTGTAACACATGCATACAATGTCCAATCTGACCCAAGCTTAATATGTTTGATAAGAGTCCTGGTCTGAACACAAGCCCATGCCCATATTCAGTTATAGTCATAGTGCCACCTGCTGGCAACAGGAAGTCACATGTTTAATACTGTTGTCGATGCCAAGCAACATTTTAAAAATATCTACAAGTGTTAAATAGGGTATCAACATGCTAGAAACATGTTAGCAACATTTAGCTAAGTGCTAAAGCATACTCTTAATGCAATGAAACAGGAAGTTACTGTAACTCAGGCATGCAATGTCCAATCAGCCCCAAACTTAATATGTTTGATAAGAGTCCTGGCCTGAATACATTTACATGCCAGTATTTAGTTATAGTCATAGCGCCACCAGCTGGCAACAGCAAATTACTTGTTTTACACTAACTTAACCATGCAATGTACAATTTGCACCAAACTTGAGATGTTTGCCAATAGTCCTGGCCTGAAGACATCTAAAAGCCAATATTTATTAATAGCGCCACCTGTTGGCAGCAGGATATGTCATGACTTACACTCAAGCATGCCATGTTCAAGCTTCACCAAACTTCATATGTTTCATGAAAGCACTGGCCTGAACACATCTGCATGCCAATATTCACTTATAGGCATAGCGCCACCAGTTGGCAGCAGGAATATTGGCACATATCAATGACTTTGACATATTCCTCCTACATTTACTGTGTTAATAGCATAGTGCCCACCATTCGCCACCGATCGGCGGTGAGCCCGAGTGCGAGGGCCCTACCATCGCTGCTTGCAGCTTTAATTATTATTATTATTATTATTTTATTTTTTTTTTTTTTCAATGTTTTGGGGGATTTCGGGGGCCTTAACATACACGAAAACTCTTGAAACTTTGCACACACATTGGAACCTGCGGCCATCAGGGCTGGACAGACTTTGACATGGGGGGGTCACCTGGGGGGGGCATGGCACAGCGTTAAAAATTGCGACTTTTGAAGGGCTCTGGAGCGCACAACGGTTGACCTACAGTCACCAAAATTCATACACATATAGACCTCATCGGGCCGAACAAATTTCACACTCATAGTCCGTGCTTCGCCAAACAGGAAGTCGGCTATTCAGGGATGTCTAAAAAGTGCATGCAATGGAATTTGAAATACTCCTACTAGGCCTTTCCACCGATGGCCACCAAACTCGGTCAGCATGATCTCAAGACATTGGGGACGCAAAATTGCCAGGGGATTTTTGATATCTCGAACGGTTTGACCGTGACGGGGCGACAAATTTATGGCGAGAAATGAGAAACAGGAAGTGCCTAATAACTTTGACATACTTTGTCTGATTTTGACCAAACTTCAGCAGTTTGTTCATCGTCTGATGCCGATCACAGAGATGTGACTATTATGAGTCAAAGTTATAGCGCCACCAACTGGCAGCAGAAAGCGTGACGTTTTTGAAACACTTTAAACTCAGCCTCTTAATTTTGCTCAATTTGCTTCAAACTTCATCCCAATAATGTCAAAACACGACCGATAAGAATCTGTGAAGGGCGTTATCCATAACTTTTATCATGTTGCCATGGCAACGTGTCAAACTTTAACTTTAGTTTTTTGTGTTTTTGAGCCACTTAAAATGCTTAGAATTTCATGAAACTCAACACACACATCTGTATTAATGACAGTTAAACACTGATAAAAGCCCATAAATGGGCGTGGAGCAGGCGCTCCATAGCGCCACCTTTTGGCAAAAGTTGGGGGGTTACTTTGTCCTACAGTCACCAAACTCGGTACATATATTGGACTCATCAAGCCGGACAACTTTCTAATTTACACCCATTAGCTACGACCAACAGGAAGTCAGCTATTTTTATTTAAATATGGATTTTTGGAAAAATCAAGCTGTGGAATTTGAAATACTCCTCCTAGACCTTTCCACCGATGGCCACCAAACTCGGTCAGCATGATCTCAAGATATTGGGAATGCAAAATTGCCAGGGGATTTTTGGTATCTCGAACGGTTTGGCCGTGGCAGGGCGACAAATTATGGCGAGAAATGAGAAACAGGAAATGTCTAATAATTTTGACACACTTTATCTGATTTTGACCAAACTTAAGCAGTTTATTCGTCGTATGATACCGATCACAGAGATATGACTATTATGAGTCAAAGTTATAGCGCCACCAACTGGCAGCAGGAAGTGTGTTGCTTGCAAAACGCTTTTAAATCAACCTCTTAATTTTACTCAAATTGCTTCAAACTTCATCAGAATAATATCAAAACACGGCCGATGAGAATCTGTGAAGGGGTCCTTGATACATCAAATGCTGTTGCCATGGCAACATGTCAAACTTTAACATTTGTTTCCTGTGTTTTTAAATATAGCTGTGAATAAATTCATATCACTCATAGCAGAATCAGACAGTTCACACCAAACTTTGTCAACATGATGCCAAGATACTGAAGATGTTAAATTGTGAACGGCTTTGGGACATCTTGAACGGTGTTGATGTGGTGATTTATGAAAGTAACAATAAAAAAGATGAAGAGTTATTTTCATATATCTTTAAATTGCATTATTCTGACTCATCAAAACTTTTTACATATAAAGAACAAGAAATTCTTAGGAAATACGTGTAGTTTCAAAATGTTATCATGCTCAGAGGCCCCAAAAACATTAAAAGTGTCACATAAATTTGTCAGATTAAAGCTCTAATACCAGGGATGAACACTAGAGGTCCTCATAAGATAAGGAATCGTTTGACCTCTAATGCTATTTAGCTCATTCTCAGTGTATAAGAATGAAAATAATCCATAGAATCAGTTGATATAGACTGTACTGTCAGTGTACTTTTACATAATTATTTTGTATAGGTGCTTAAAGAGCATTAAAATCTTTTTTTAATCTTTTAAGGAAAAATTATATGATTTATATACATATATACAATCTCACTGATAGAATAAAAAATCTTATAAGTATGACACTATACAGCTCAGTTCACTTAATTAGAATGAGAAACAAATACATCAACTAAGTTAATATGTATTTATTTTTAATATATTTGTTTATAATTATGTCACAGATGCTTATAGATCATTAAAATAATATTTAAAAATGGATGTAGATCATAAAACATGGTAACTATTTAAAATAGGGTCTCTTTTGTTAACATTGGTTAATGAACTAACACACGAACGAACAACGAACAATATATTTGTACTCGATTTTCTTCAAACTTCATCAGAATGATGTAAAAACACGGCCGATGAGAGTCTGTAAAGGCGTCCCTGATGCATCAAATGCTGTTGCCATGGCAAATAAATAAAAATACAAAATACATTCAAATATTTGTTTCCTGTGTTTTTGAGGCAGATAGCGTGCCTAGAATTTTATTTTCCATTTTCAATTTTCAATGATTTATTATATATTTAAAGTGCAGCATCCTGACTCTTTGAAACTTTTTTCATACAAATAACTATTCATTCTGATCAAACACAGTTCATTTCATAATTATACAAAACTCCACGAATGAAAGAAAATTAAAAAACAAATCTGATCTCACTCTGCTCTGCACTCTATGTGTGTGTTTGTGTGGTAAGTGGCTGAGTGTAAGGAGGTGGGATGGGTGGTAAGAGAAAGAGTCAGACAGGAGGAGAGACAGTTAGGGTTAGTCCAAAGGGTTATTGTGAATGCATGTGCCAACTGGGCACCGTTTTCCTGATGCTATCGGGATGGCGACTGCCAGACGGCGAGGGCCCGGTCAACGCTGCTTGCAGCTTTAATTAGGGCCCGAGCACCGATGGTGTGAGGACCCTATTGAATCTGCTCCGTTTATTAGGGCCCGAGCACCGATGGTGTGAGGACCCTATTGGATCTGCTTCGTTTATTAGGGCCCGAGCACCGATGGTGTGAGGACCCTATTGAATCTGCTCCGTTTATTATTATTATTATTATTCTTATCCGGAATGAATCGCATTTTTGAGGGCCTAAACATACCCGAAAACTAACGAAACTTTGCACACACATCAAACCTGGCGAAAATGGACGTCTGATATGGGTTGCAGAAGTGGGTGTGGCAAAATGGCTAAATAGCGCCACCTTTACACGTTCCGCGGTGTGCGCATTCAGCTGTGATTATCGTACATGCACAAAAATCGGTACACACATGTAACACACCAATACCTACAAAAAAGCCTCTTGAGATAAAATCCGAAACCCAACAGGAAGTCGGTTATTATTAATTTTCTCAGCAAAATTTGTGTCATTTTTGCCATTTTCAGGCGTCATACTTGAACGAACTCCTCCTAGAGATTTATTCCGATAAACACCAAATTTGGTGAGTCTAATCTAAAGCCCTTTGTGACGTTAAATTGTGAAAATCTAGAGTTTTCATCGGAGGGCGTGTCCGTGGCGGCCTCGCAAATTTCGATGTTTCGCCATGAAAAAGAAGTTGCTATAACTCAGGCATAAAATGTCGGATCTGCCCCAAACTTTACATGTGTGATAACACTCCTGACCTGATGACATCTATATGTCCATATTCAGTTATAGTCATAGCGCCACCTGCTGGCAACAGGAAGTGTCATGCTGTACTCTGCAACAAACTCCACCTAGAGATTTATGCAGATCAACACCAAAATCGGTCAGTCTAATCAAAAGGCTTTAGTGATGTTAAATTGCGAAGATCTTGAGTTTTCGTTGAAGGGCGTGTCCGTGGCGGCCTGACAAATTTCGAGGTCTCGCCATGGATATAAAACTTGTTATAACTCAGCCATAAAATGTCCGATTTGCCTCAAACTTCACATGTTCGATAAGAGTCCTGGCCTGAACAAATCTAAAGGCCAATATTCTATTATAATCACAGCGCCACCTGTTGGCAACAGGAAATGACTTGTAGCAAACTCCTCCTAGAGATTTAATGATATCAACTTTATATTTGCTCAGTCTGATCTAGAGGCCTTAGAGATGTTAAATTGCGAAGATCTTGAGTTTTCGTTAAAGGGCGTGTCCTTGGTGGCCTGACAAAGTTTGATGTTTCGCCATGTACATAGAAGTTGTTATAACTCAGCCATAAAATGTCCGATCTGCCTCAAACTTCACAGGTTTGGTAAGAGTCCTGGCCTGAAGATACCTAAAGGCCAATATTCAGATATTATCATAGCGCCACCTGTTGGCAGCAGGATATATCATATCTTTCACTAACTCAAACATACCAAGGTCAATCTGCACCAAACTTCATATGTTTGATGAAAGTGCCAGCCTGAACACATCTACATGCCAATAATCAGTTATAGGCATAGCGCCACCAGCTGGCAGCAGGAAATTTGGCACATTTAAGTGACTTTGACATATTTCTCCTATTTTTACTGTATTAAAAGCATACTGCCCACCATTAGCTGTGTTCCTAAAGCCACCGGTCGGCGGTGAGCCCGTGTGCGAGGGCCCGTTCATCGCTGCTTGCAGCTTTAATTATTATTATTATTATTCTTCTTCTCCGGAATGAATCGCATTTTTGAGGGCCTAAACATACCCGAAAACTCATGAAACTTTGCACACACATCAAACCTGGCGAAAATGGACGTCTGATATGGGTTTCAGAGATGGGTGTGGCAAAACGGCTCGATAGCGCCACCTTTACACGTTCCGCGGTGTGCGCTTTCAGCTGTGATTCACGTACATGCATGAAAATCGGTACACACATGTAGCTCACCAATACCTACAAAAAAGCCTCCTGGGACAAAATCCGAAACCCAACAGGAAGTCGGTTATTATTAATTTTCTTAGCAAAATTTGTGTCATTTTTGCCATTTTCAGGCGTGGTACTTGAACGAACTCCTCCTAGAGATTTACTCCGATCAACAGCAAATTTGGTGAGTCTAATCTAAAGCCCTTTGTGACGTTAAATTGTGAAGATCTAGAGTTTTCATCGAAGGGCGTGTCCGTGGCGGCCTCGCAAATTTCGATGTTTCGCCATGAAAAAGGAAGTTGCTATAACTTAGGCATAAAATGTCCGATCTGTCCCAAACTTCACATGTGTGATAACACTCCTGACCTGATGACATCTACATATCCATATTCAGTTATAGTCATAGCGCCACCTGCTGGCAACAGGAAGTGTCACGCTGTACTCTACAACCAACTCCTCCTAGAGATTTATACAGATCAACACCAAAATAGGTCAGTCTAATATAAAGGCCTTAGTGATGTTAAATTGTGAAGATCTTGAGTTTTCGGTAAAGGGCGTGTCCGTGGCGGCCTGACAAATTTCGAGGTCTCGCCATGGATATAAAACTTGTTATAACTCAGCCATAAAATGTCCGATTTGCCTCAAACTTCACATATTCGATAAGAGTCCTGGCCTGAACACATCTGAAGGCCAATATTCTATTATAATCACAGCGCCACCTGTTGGCAACAGGAAATGACTTGTATCAAACTCCTCCTAGAGATTTAATGATATCAACATTATATTTGGTCAGTCTGATCTAGAGGCCTTAGAGATGTTAAATTGCAAAGATCTTGAGTTTTCGTTAAAGGGCGTGTCCGTGGCGGCGTGACAAAGTTTGATGTTTCGCCATGGACATAGAAGTTGTTATAACTCAGGCATAAAATGTCCGATCTGCCTCAAACTTCACAAGTTTGGTAAGAGTCCTGGCCTGAAGACACCTAAAGGCCAATATTCAGATATTATCATAGCGCCACCTCTTGGCAGCAGGATATATCATATCTTTCACTAACTCAAACATACCAAGGTCAATCTGCACCAAACTTCATATGTTTGATGAAAGTGGTGGCCTGAACACATCTACATGCCAATAATCAGTTATAGGCATAGCGCCACCAGCTGGCAGCAGGAAATTTGGCACATTTAAGTGACTTTGACATATTTCTCCTATTTTTACTGTATTAAAAGCATACTACCCACCATTTGCTGTGTTCCTAAAGCCACCGGTCGGCGGTGAGCCCGTGTGCGAGGGCCCGTTCATCGCTGCTTGCAGCTTTAATTATTATTAGGGCCCGAGCACCGATGGTGTGAGGACCCTATTGGATCTGCTTCGTTTATTATTATTATTATTATTATTATTATTCTTCTCCAAAATGAATCGCATTTTTGAGGGCTTAGACATACCCGAAAACTCATGAAACTTCGCACACACATCAGACCTGGCGAAAATTTACGTCTGATATGGGTTGCAGAAGTGGGTGTGGCAAAATGGCTCGATAGCGCCACCTTTACACGTTCCGCGGTGTGCGCTTTCAGTTGTGATTCACGTACATGCACGAAAATCGGTACACACATCTAGCTCACCAATACCTACAAAAAAGCCTCTTGGAGCAAAATTTGACACCCAACAGGAAGTCGGTTATTTTTAATTTTCTTAGCAAAATTTGTGTAATTTTTGCCATTTTCAGGCGTCATACTTGAACGAACTCCTCCTAGAGATTTATTCGGATCAACGGCAAATTTGGTGAGTCTAATCTAAAGCCCTTTGTGACGTTAAATTGCGAAGATCTAGAGTTTTCATCGGAGGGCGTGTCCGTGGCGGCCTGGCAAATTTCGATGCTTCGCCATGAAAAAGGAAGTTGCTATAACTCAGGCATAAAATGCCCGATCTGCCCCAAACTTCACATGTGTGATAACACTCCTGACCTGATGACATCTACATGCCCATATTCAGTTTTACTCATAGCGCCACCTGCTGGCACCAGGAAGTGTCATGCTGTACTCTGCAACAAACTCCTCCAAAAGATTTAATCAGATCAACACCAAAATCTGTCAGTCTAATATAAAGGCCTTAATGATGTTAAATTGCGAAGATCTTGAGTTTTCGTTGAAGGGTGTGTCCGTGGCGACCTGGCAAATTTCGTGGTCTCGCCATGGATATAAAACTTGTTATAACTCAGCCATAAAATGTCCGATTTGCCTCAAACTTCACATATTCGATAAGAGTCCTGGCCTGAACAAATCTGAAGGCCAATATTCTATTATAATCACAGCGCCACCTGTTGGCAACAGGAAATGACTTGTAGCAAACTCCTCCTAGAGATTTAATGATATCAACTTTATATTTGCTCAGTCTGATCTAGAGGCCTTAGAGATGTTAAATTGCGAAGATCTTGAGTTTTCGTTAAAGGGCGTGTCTGTGGCGGCGTGACAAAGTTTGATGTTTCGCCATGGACATAGAAGTTGTTATAACTCAGCCATAAAATGTCCGATCTGCCTCAAACTTCACAGGTTTGGTAAGAGTCCTGGCCTGAAGACACCTAAAGGCCAATACTCAGATATTATCATAGCGCCACCTGTTGGCAGCAGGATATATCATATCTTTCACTAACTCAAACATACCAAGGTCAATCTGCACCAAACTTCATATGTTTGATGAAAGTGCCAGCCTGAACACATTTACATGCCAATAATCAGTTATAGGCATAGCGCCACCAGCTGGCAGCAGGAAATTTGGCACATTTAAGTGACTTTGACATATTTTTCCTATTTTTACTGTATTAAAAGCATACTTCCCACCATTAGCTGTGTTCCTAAAGCCACCGGTCGGCGGTGAGCCCGTGTGCGAGGGCCCGTTCATCGCTGCTTGCAGCTTTAATTATTATTATTATTATTATTATTATTATTATTCTCCAAAGTGAATCGCATTTTAGAGGACCTAAACATTCCCGAAAACTCACAAAACTTTGCACACACATCAAACCTGGCGAAAATTTACGTCTGATTTGGGTTTCAGAAGTGGGTGTGGCAAAATGGCTCGACAGCGCCACCTTTAGACGTTCAGTGGTGTGCGCTTTCAGCTGTGATTCACGTACATGCACGGAAATCGGTACACACATGTAACACACCAAAACCTACAAAAAAGTCTCTTGGAGCAAAATCCGGAACCCAACAGGAAGTCGGTTAATATTAATATTCTCAACAAAATTTGTGTCATTTTTGCCATTTTCAGGCGTCGTACTTGAACGAACTCCTCCTAGAGATTTATTCGGATCAACGCCAAATTTGCAGAGTCTATTCTAAAGCCCTTTGTGACGTTAAATTGTGAAGATCTAGAGTTTTCATCAGAGGGCGTGTCCGTGGCGGCCTCGCAAATTTCGATGTTTCGCCATGAAAAAGGAAGTTGCTATAACTCAGGCATACAATGTCCGATCTGTCCCAAACTTCTCATGTGTGATAACACTCCTGACCTGATGACATCTACATGCCCATATTCAGTTTTACTCATAGCGCCACCTGCTGGCAACAGGAAGTGTCATGCTGTACTCTGCAACAAACTCCTCCAAGAGATTTAATCAGATCAACACCAAAATTGGTCAGTCTAATAAAAAGGCTTTAGTGATGTTAAATTGTGAAGATCTTGAGTTTTCGTTGAAGGGCGTGTCCGTGGCGGCCTGACAAATTTCGAGGTCTCGCCATGGATATAAAACTTGTTATAACTCAGCCATAAAATGTCCGATTTGCCTCAAACTTCCCATGTTTGATAAGAGTCCTGGCCTGAACCAATCTGAAGGCAAATATTCTATTAAAATCACAGCGCCACCTGTTGGCATCAGGAAATGACTTGTACCAAACTCCTCCTAGAGATTTAATGATATCAAAATTATATTTGGACAGTCTGATCTAGAGGCCTTAGAGATGTTAAATTGTGAAGATCTTGAGTTTTCGTCAAAGGGCGTGTCCTTGGTGGCCTGACAAAGTTTGATGTTTCGCCATGGACATAGAAGTTGTTATAACTCAGCCATAAAATGTCCGATCTGCCTCAAACTTCACATGTTTGTTAAGAGTCCTGGCCTGAAGACACCTAAAGGCCAATATTCAGATATTATCATAGCGCCACCTGTTGGCAGCAGGATATATCATATCTTTCACTAACTCAAACATACCAAGGTCAATCTGCACCAAACTTCATATGTTTGATGAAAGTGGTGGCCTGAACACATCTACATGCCAATAATCATTCATAGGCATAGCGCCATCAGCTGGCAGCAGGAAATTTGGCACATTTAAGTGACTTTGACATATTTCTCCTATTTTTACTGTATTAAAAGCATACTACCCACCATTTGCTGTGTTCCAAAAGCCACCGGTCGGCGGTGAGCCCGTGTGCGAGGGCCCGTTCATCGCTGCTTGCAGCTTTAATTAGGGCCCGAGCACCGATGGTGTGAGGACCCTATTGGATCTGCTCCGTTTATTATTATTATTATTATTATTATTATTCTTCTTCTCCAAAATGAATCGCATTTTAGAGGACCTAAACATTCCCGAAAACTCACAAAACTTTGCACACACATCAAACCTGGCGAAAATTTACGTCTGATTTGGGTTTCAGAAGTGGGTGTGGCAAAATGGCTCGACAGCGCCACCTTTAGACGTTCAGCGGTGTGCGCTTTCAGCTTTGATTCACGTACATGCACGGAAATCGGTACACACATGTAACACATCAAAACCTACAAAAAAGCCTCTTGGAGCAAAATCCGGAACCCAACAGGAAGTCGGTTAATATTAATATTCTCAACAAAATTTGTGTCATTTTTGCCATTTTCAGGCGTCGTACTTGAACGAACTCCTCCTACAGATTTATTTGGATCAACGCCAAATTTGCAGAGTCTAGTCTAAAGCCCTTTGTGACGTTAAATTGTGAAGATCTAGAGTTTTCATCGGAGGGCGTGTCCGTGGCGGGCTCGCAAATTTCGATGTTTCGCCATGAAAAAGGAAGTTGCTATAACTTAGGCATAAAATGTCCGATCTGTCCCAAACTTCACATGTGTTATAACACTCCTGACCTGAAGACATCTACATGCCTATATTCAGTTATAGTCATAGCGCCACCTGCAGGCAACAGGAAGTGTCATGCTGTACTCTACAACCAACTCCTCCTAGAGATTAATGCAGATCAACACCAAAATCGGTCAGTCTAATATAAAGGCCTTAGTGATGTTAAATTGTGAAGATCTTGAGTTTTCAGTAAAGGGCGTGTCCGTGGCGGCCTGACAAATTTCGAGGTCTCGCCATGGGTATAAAACTTGTTATAACTCAGCCATAAAATGTCCGATTTGCCTCAAACTTCACATATTCGATAAGAGTCCTGGCCTGAACACATCTGAAGGCCAATATTCTATTATAATCACAGCGCCACCTGTTGGCAACAGGAAATGACTTGTATCAAACTCCTCCTAGATATTTAATGATATCAACATTATATTTGGTCAGTCTGATCTACAGGTCTTAGAGTTGTTAAATTGTGAAGATCTTGAGTTTTCGTTAAAGGGCGTGTCTGTGGCGGCGTGACAAAGTTTGATGTTTCGCCATGGACATAGAAGTTGTTATAACTAAGCCATAAAATGTCCGATCTGCCTCAAACTTCACAGGTTTGGTAAGAGTCCTGGCCTGAAGACACCTAAAGGCCAATATTCAGATATTATCATAGCGCCACCTGTTGGCAGCAGGATATATCATATCTTTCACTAACTCAAACATACCAAGGCCAATCTGCACCAAACTTCATATGTTTGATAAAAGTGCTGGCCTGAACACATCTAAATGCCAATAATCAGTTATAGGCATAGCGCCACCAGCTGGCAGCAGGAAATTTGGCACTTTTAAGTGACTTTGACATATTTCTCCTATTTTTACTGTATTAAAAGCATACTGCCCACCATTAGCTGTGTTCCTAAAGCCACCGGTCGGCGGTGAGCCCGTGTGCGAGGGCCCGTTCATCGCTGCTTGCAGCTTTAATTAGGGCCCGAGCCCAAAAGGGCGAAGGCCCTATTGTTCTTCTAAGGATTCTTATTTGTTTTTTTTTTTTTTTTTATTTTTATTTTTTTTCAACCGTTGGGGCACTTTTGGGGGCCTTAACATACTCAAAAACTCTTGAAAATTTGCACACACGTCGGAATCTGCCGTCGTCCGGACGCCACAGAGGCTGGGACCCGGGCGTGGTTCAGGGCCTCTACAGCGCCCCCTGGAACACAGTTTGAAAACTTGATGTACTGCGCACACATACTTGCACGTACTCATATGAAACTCGGTACACATATAGAACTCATCGAGCTGAACAACTTTTGTACTCTATGTCATGGGCTCCACGCAACAGGAAGTGGGATATTTAGGGCTGTTTAAAAAGCGCATGCTCTGGAATTTAACGTACTCCTCCCAGGGTTTCCATAGGATTGTCACCAAACTCGGTCAGCATGATCTCAAGACATTGGGGACGCTAAATTGCGAGGAGATTTTTGATATCTCGAACGGTTTGGCCATGGCAAGGCGACAAAGTTATGGCGAGAAATGAGAAACAGGAAGTGTCTAATAACTGTTGCACACATTGCCTGATTCTGATGAAACTTCACCAGTTTGTTCCTTGTATGATGCCGATTCCATAAATGTGACTATTATGAGTCAAAGTTATAGCGCCACCAACTGGCAGCAGGAAACGTGTCATTTTCAAAATGCTTTGAAATCAGCCTCTTAATTTTACTCGATTTTCTTTAAACTTCATCAAAATCATGTCAAAACACGGCCGATAAGAATATGTAAAGGGGTCGATGATAAATCAAATGCTGTTGCCATGGCAACGTGTCAAACTTTAAAATTACATTCCTGTCTTTTCGAGGCAGATAACATGCTTAGAATTTCATGAAACTCAACACACACATCAATATTAATGATAGTTAGACACTGGCAAAAGGTCATAAATGGGCGTGGAGCAGGCACTCTATAGCGCCATCTTTTGACAAAAGTTGGGGGGTTAGTTTTTCCTACAGTCACCAAACTCTGTACTTATATTGTTCTCATCAATCTGGACAACTTTCTAAATCAAACTCATTAGCTAAGACCAACAGAAAGCCGGCTATTTTGATTTGAATGTGGATTTTTTGAAAAATCAGGTAGTAAACAAATTCACACTACTCCTAAGAACAACCAGCTTTTCACACCAAACTTTTTTAACATGAAGAGAAGATTCTGAAGATGTTAAATTGCGAGCGGATTTGGGATATCTCGAACGGTGTTGACGTGGTGATTTTTTAAAGATGTAGTAAAAAACATAACCCTAATTTTTTATATCTTTAAAGTGCAGCATCCAAACTCTTTAAAACTTTTTTCACACATAGATCTAATCATTCTGAGCAAGTGCTGGAAATATTAATTTTATACAAGCTTCAATGAATTAAAGAAAATTAAAAAAAGAACTCAGAAACCTGCTGTCACTCTGGGTGAATGTCTCTACAGTATGTGTGTGCGTTCAGTCAGGCACAGAGAAGCTCATTATTGCAGGGGGGAGGGGTGAGAGGCAGAGAGGGTGACAGAGTAGAGAGCCATTCTACAGACCACCTTTGAACAAAATGCACATACTGTATGTAGTGTAATTACATAAATATGTCTGATCTTTGAGAGTCTGATATTTTGAGAAAATATAAAGGGTCACTAAGTCTTTCATTGTTCGTATTTTGCAGTTGTTGTTTTTTATTTATTTTTTACTTAACTGTACCATGAACTTGTCCTATTCAGTCACATAGCAAAATATTTAAAAAAATACAACTTTTTAGCATGATCAATTTATCTTCATTGATAGACAATATTTACATAGTGTTATTTATTGAATATAAAATAATAATAATAAAAAATTAAGACAAACTTTGACAACAAAACAAACGTTACTGTTATCTCTTCAAAACATCTGAAAACCATAATTTTAAGAACAGTTATAAATATATATATCACCCCGTTAAAATACTCAACTTGATTTTTAAAGATATTTTGAAAGAATGAAGCGTTTATAGAGCACTTTATTGTGTATTGCTGTACACCCACATGAACTGTGTTCATGTTCATGTTAATTCACTGTACATAAACTTTATATGAATACTTTTTTTTTTAGCTTAATATTAATTAACATTAATAAATGCTATTTATTTATTGGTCATGTTAACTGATATAGTTAATTTTAACAAATGAAACTGAATGGCAACATTTTATATTTTGTGTGTATGTGTCTGTGTGTTGATTTTAAAGTGTAACCCTTTCAATTCTGTAAACTTAAAATCCAAACTAGCAGATGGTTACTGTGAATGCATGTGCCAACTGGGCACCGTCTTCCTTATTGATTCTTAGTTATGACAAAAATTGATTTTATACAAAAATATATTATACAAAAATTGTACAGATAGGTAACAATGACATTTAAGCAGAAGTGGTGGATATAAAGGAAGCAGTAATAACATTTTGCTATCATCATGAAATACATGTTCTTATTTGTAGCATACTGGTTCACAGTTGGCATCTATTTGAAGTCCTTGCATTGATTGCATTTAATTAAATCAACATTATATTTGGTCAGTCTGATCTTGAGGCCTTAGAGATGTTAAATTGTGAAGATCTTGAGTTTTCATTAAAGGGCATGTCCGTGATGGCCTGACAAAGTTTGATGTTTCTGCATAGACATAGAAGTTGTTATAACTTAGCCTGAAAATGTCTGATCTGCCACAAAATTCACAGGTTTGGTAAGAGTCCTGGCCTGAAGACACCTAAAGACCAATATTCAGATATTATCATAGCGCCACCTGTTGGCAGCAGGATATCTCATATATTTCACTAACTCAAACACACCAAGGTCAATCTGCACCAAACTTCATATATTTGATAATAGTGCTGGCCTGAACACATCTACATGCCAATAATCAGTTATAGGCATAGCGCCACCAGCTGGCAGCGGCAAGTTTGGCACATTTAAATGACTTATGACATTTTTTCTATATTTACTGTATTAAAAGCATACTGCCCACCGTTTGCTGTTTTCCTGAAGCCACCGGTCGGCGGTGAGCCCGGGTGCGAGGGCCCGTTCATCGCTGCTCGCAGCTTTAATTAGGGCCCGAGCACCGATGGTGTGAGGACCCTATTGGATCTGCTCCGTTTATTATTATTATTATTATTATTATTCTTCTTCTTCTCCAAAATGAATCGCATTTTAGTGGGCCTGAACATGCCCGAAAAGTCACGAAACTTTGCACACACATCAAACCTGGCGAAAATTTACGTCTGATATGGGGTTCAGAAGTGGGTGTGGCAAAATGGCTCGACAGCGCCACCTTTACACGTTCAGCGGTGTGCGCTTTCAGCTGTGATTCACGTACATGCACGAAAATAGGTACACACATGTAACACACCAATACCTACAAAAAAGCCTCTTGGAGCAAAATTTGACACCCAACAGGAAGTCGGTTATTTTTAATTTTCTCAGCAAAATTTGTGTCATTTTTGCCATTTTCAGGCGTCGTACTTGAACGAACTCCTCCTAGAGATTTATTCGGATCAATGCCGAATTTGGTGAGTCCAATCTAAAGCCCTTTGTGACGTTAAATTGCGAAGATCTAGAGTTTTCATCAGAGGGCGTGTCCGTGGCGGCCTCGCAAATTTCGATGTTTCGCCATGAAAAAGGAAGTTGCTATAACTCAGGCATAAAATGCCCGATCTGCCCCAAACTTCACATGTGTGATAACACTCCTGACCTGAAGACATCTACATGCCCATATTCAGTTTTACTCATAGCGCCACCTGCAGGCACCAGGAAGTGTCATGCTGTACTCTGCAACAAATTCCTCCTGGAGATTTAATCAGATCAACACCAAAATCGGTCAGTCTAATAAAAAGGCTTTAGCGATGTTAAATTGCGAAGATCTTGAGTTTTCGTTGAAGGGCGTGTCCGTGGCGGCCTGGCAAATTTCGTGGTCTCGCCATGGATATAAATCTTGTTATAACTCAGCCATAAAATGTCCGATTTGCCTCAAACTTCACATGTTCGATAAGAGTCCTGGCCTGAACCAATCTGAAGGCCTATATTCTATTATAATCACAGCGCCACCTGTTGGCAACAGGAAATGACTTGTACCAAACTCCTCCTAGAGATTTACTGATATCAACATTATATTTGGTCAGTCTGATCTCGAGGCCTTAGAGATGTTAAATTGTGAAGATCTTGAGTTTTCGTTAAAGGGCGTGTCCATGGCGGCCTGACAAAGTTTGATGTTTCGCCATGGACATAAAAGTTGTTATAACTCAGCCATAAAATGTCCGATCTGCCTCAAACTTCACATGTTTGGTAAGAGTCCTGGCCTGAAGACATCTAAAGGCCAATATACAGATATTATTATAGTGCCACCTATTGGCAGCAGGATATATCATATCTTGCACTAACTCACACATACCAAGGTCAATCTGCACCAAACTTCATATGTTTGATGAAAGTGGTGGCCTGAACACATGTACATGCCAATAATCAGTTATTGGCATAGCGCCACCAGTTGGCAGCAGGAAGTTTGGCACATTTAAGTGACTTTGATCTATTTTTCCTACATTTACTATATTAAAAGCATACTGCCCACCGTTTGCTGTGTTCCTAAAGCCACCGGTCGGCGGTGAGCCCGTGTGCGAGGGCCCGTTCATCGCTGCTTGCAGCTTTAATTATTATTATTCTTCTTCTTCTCCAAAATGAAAAGTCTTTTTGAGGGCCTAAACATGCCCGAAAACTCACGAAACTTTGCACACGCATCAGACCTGGTGAAAATTTACATCTGATACGGTTTTCAGAAGTGGGTGTGCCAAAATGGCTCCATAGCGCCACCTATAAAATTTCAACGGAGTGCGCCACGAGCTGCGTTTCACGTACATGTACGAAACTCGGTACACATATGTAACACACCAATACCTACAAAAAAGTCTCCTGGTGCAACATTCGAAACCCAACAGGAAGTCCGTTATATTGAATTTCCTGTACGATTTTTGTGCAGTTTTTGCCATTTTCAGGCCTCGTACTTTAACGAACTCCTCCTACAGTTTTCATCCGATCATCTTCAAATTTGCTGAGTGTCATCATAAGGCCTTTGCGATGTTAAATTGCGAAGCTTTAGAGTTTTCGTCGAAGGGCGTGTCCGTGGCGGCCGGACAAACTTTGATGTTTCGCCATGAAAAAGGAAGTTGCTATAATTCAGGCATACAATGTCCGATCAGCCTCAAACTTCACATGTTTGATAACATTCTGGTCCTGAACACACGTCAGTGCCCATATTCAGTTATAGTCATAGCGCCACCTGCTGACAACAGGAAGTGACATGTTTAACACTGTTACGGACTCCTAGCAACATATTGAAAAGCGTTAACAAGTCTTAAATAGGCTAGCAACACGCTACAAACATGCTAAAACATGCTAGCAACACTTAGCTAAGAGCTAAAGCATGCTATTTATACAAATACAAAAGGAAATTGCTGTAACTCATGTATATAATGTCGAATCTGACCCAAAATTAATATTCAACATGCTACAAACATAGTAAAGCATGCTAGCAACACTTAGCTAATATGCTAAAGCATGCTAATAATACAATGAAACAGGAAGTTACTCTAACTCAGGCATACAATGCCCAATCAGCCCCAAACTTAACATGTTTGATAAGAGTCCTGGCCTGAACACACGCCCATGCCCGTATTCAGTTATAGTCATAGCGCCACCAGCTGGTAATAGGAAGCCACATGTTTAATACTGTTGTGGATGCCTAGCAACATTTTAAAAATATCAACAAGTGTTAAACAGGGTGGCAACATGCTAGAAACATGCTATAACATGTTAGCAACATTTAGCTAAATGCTAAAGCATGCTCTTAAAGCAATGAAACAGGAAGTTACTGTAACTCAGGCATGCAATGTCCAATCAGCCCCAAACTTCACATGTTTGATAAGAGTCCTGGCCTGAAGAGATATATATGCCCATATTCAGTTATAGTCACAGCGCCACCTGCTGACAACAGGAAGTGACGTTTACTGGTGTTACGGACTCCTAGCAACATATTAAAAAGTGTTAGCAAGTTTTAAATAGGCTAGCATCATGCTACAATCAAGTAAAAATGCTAGCATCACTTAGCTAAGAGCTAAAGCATGATATTAATACAAAGAAAAATAAGTGTAACTCATGCATACAATGTCCAATCTGACCCAAGCTTAATATGTTTGATAAGAGTCCTGGTCTGAACACAAGCTCATGCCCATATTCAGTTATAGTAATAGTGCCACCTGCTGGCAACAGGAAGTCACATGTTTAATTCTGTTGTGGAAGCCCAGCAACATTTTAAAAATATCAACAAGTGTTAAATAGGGTAGCAACATGCTAGAAACATGTTAGCAACATTTAGCTAAGTGCTAAAGCATACTCTTAATGTAATGAAACAGGAAGTTACTGTAACTCAGGCATGCAATGTCCAATCAGCCCCAAACTTAATATGTTTGATAAGAGTCCTGGACTGAATACATTTACATGCCAATATTCAGTTATAGTCATAGCGCCACCAGCTGGCAACAGCAAATTACTTGTTTTACACTAACTTAAACATGCAATGTACAATTTGCACCAAACTTGACATGTTTGGCAATAGTCCTGGCCTGAAGACGTCTGAAAGCCAATATTCCGTAATAGCGCCACCTGTTGGCAGCAGGATATGTCATGTATTACACTCAAGCATGCCATGTTCAATCTGCACCAAACTTCATATGTTTGATAAAATCGCTGGCCCGAACTCATCAGCATGCCAATATTTAGTTATACACATAGCGCCACCAGGTGGCAGCAAGAAATCTGGCACATCTAAATGACTTCCACATATTCCTCCTAAATTTACTATGTTAAAAGCATAGTGCCCACCATTCGCCACAGGTCGGCGGTGAGCCCGGTGCGAGGGCCCTCCCATCGCTGCTTGCAGCTTTAATTATTATTATTCTTCTTCTCCGGAATGAATCGCATTTTTGAGGGCCTAAACATACCCGAAAACTCATGAAACTTTGCACACACATCAAACCTGGCGAAAATGGACGTCTGATATGGGTTGCAGAAGTGGGTGTGGCAAAATGGCTCAATAGCGCCACCTTTACACGTTCCGCGGTGTGCGCATTCAGCTGTGATTCACGTACATGCACGCAAATCGGTACACACATGTAACTCACCAATACCTACAAAAAAGCCTCCTGGGACAAAATCCGAAACCCAACAGGAAGTCGGTTATTATTAATTTTCTTAGCAAAATTTGTGTCATTTTTGCCATTTTCAGGCGTCATACTTGAACGAACTCCTCCTAGAGATTTATTCGGATCAACACCAAATTTGCAGAGTCTAATCTAAAGCCCTTTGTGACGTTAAATTGCGAAGATCTAGAGTTTTCATCAGAGGGCGTGTCCGTGGCGGCCTCGCAAATTTCGATGTTTCGCCATGAAAAAGGAAGTTGCTATAACTCAGGCATAAAATGCCCGATCTGCCCCAAACTTCACATGTGTGATAACACTCCTGACCTGAAGACATCTACATGCCCATATTCAGTTTTACTCATAGCGCCACCTGCAGGCACCAGGAAGTGTCATGCTGTACTCTGCAACAAATTCCTCCTGGAGATTTAATCAGATCAACACCAAAATCGGTCAGTCTAATAAAAAGGCTTTAGCGATGTTAAATTGCGAAGATCTTGAGTTTTCGTTGAAGGGCGTGTCCGTGGCGGCCTGGCAAATTTCGTGGTCTCGCCATGGATATAAATCTTGTTATAACTCAGCCATAAAATGTCCGATTTGCCTCAAACTTCACATGTTCGATAAGAGTCCTGGCCTGAACCAATCTGAAGGCCTATTTTCTATTATAATCACAGCGCCACCTGTTGGCAACAGGAAATGACTTGTACCAAACTCCTCCTAGAGATTTAATGATATCAACATTATATTTGGTCAGTCTGATCTCGAGGCCTTAGAGATGTTAAATTGTGAAGATCTTGAGTTTTCGATAAAGGGCGTGTCCATGGCGGCCTGACAAAATTTGATGTTTCGCCATGGACATAAAAGTTGTTATAACTCAGCCATAAAATGTCCGATCTGCCTCAAACTTCACATGTTTGGTAAGAGTCCTGGCCTGAAGACATCTAAAGGCCAATATACAGATATTATTATAGGGCCACCTATTGGCAGCAGGATATATCATATCTTGCACTAACTCACACATACCAAGGTCAATCTGCACCAAACTTCATATGTTTGATGAAAGTGCTGGCCTGAACACATCTACATGCCAATAATCAGGTATAGGCATAGCGCCACCAGCTGGCAGCAGGAAGTTTGGCACATTTAAGTGACTTTGATATATTTTTCCTACATTTACTGTATTAAAAGCATACTGCCCACCGTTTGCCGTGTTCCTAAAGCCACCGGTCGGCGGTGAGCCCGTGTGCGAGGGCCCGTTCATCGCTGCTTGCAGCTTTAATGAAACTTGAATTTACTCGTTTTAAAGGGATGATTCCTCCAAAAATAAAAATTCTGTCATTAATTGCCCACCCTCGTGTCGTTCCCAAACCCTAAGACCTTCTTTCATCTTTGAAAGACAAATTAAGATATTTTTGATGAAATACGAGAAATGTCTGACCCTGCATAGACAGCACGTTCAAGGCCTAGAAAGGTAGTAAGGACATTGTTAAAAAAAGTCAATGTGACATCAGTGGTTCAATGGTAATTTAATGAAGCTACGAGAATACTTTTGGTATGCGACTTAAATAATGACTTAATTCAACAATTTCTTCTGTTCTGTGTCAGTCTTCGCCACGTGTTCATGAAAGCACTATGACGTAAAACCCATAACATAAAACAGTCTTCGTAAACGGAGAGGATGACTTGCAATTTTTTGCTGTACTTATTTGAACCCGACTATACAGACGATGAACTAAAAAAAGACTAAGTTCTATGTCGTAACGCTTGTTCCTGCGTCGCATAAGTTTCGCCACTCCAGTGGATGCGCATTGAAGACTGACACTGAAGAGAAGAAATTGTTAAATAAAGTCATTATTTTTATTTTCATTGTTCACAAAGAGTATTCTCGTAGTTTCATAGTCACAGTTTGAACCACTGATGTCACGTGGACTATTTTAACAACTCTTAAGGCCCAGAAAGGTAGTAAGGACATCATTAAAATAGTCCATGTGACATCAGTGGTTCAACCGTAATTTTATGTAACAACGTCCTTACAACCTTTCTAGGCTTTGAACATCATCGAAAATATCTTAATTTGTGTTCTGAAGAAGAACGAAAGTCTTATGGGTTTGGAACAACCCTTTTTTTGCCACAAGATCAGTAGAGTACCATGACGTAAAACCTATTGTAACATGTCTGAAGATAATTTCAACAAAGAGGATGACTTGCAATTTTTTGCCCAGCGTTACTTATTTGAACCAGAATATACAGACGATGAACTAAGAGAGATGGACGTTCTACATCAGAACGCTGACTCCTGCGTCGCATGCTTCATGCTACTCTTATGTTTCGAAAGACAGAAATTGTGGAATAAAGTCATTATTTTTGTTTTTCTCGTAGCTTTATAAAATATGGTTGAACCACTGATGTCACATGGACTATTTTAACAATGTCCTTACTACTTTTCTAGGCTTTGAATGTCATTGAAAATATCTTAATTTGTGTTCTGAAGAAGAACGAAAGTCTTATGGGTTTGGAACAACCTTTTTTTTGCCACTAGATCAGTAGAGTACCATGACGTAAAACCTATTGTAACATGTCTGAAGATCATTTCAACAAAGAGGATGACTTGCAATTTTTTGCCCAGCATTACTTATTTGAACCAGAATATACAGACGATGAACTAAGAGAGATGGACGTTCTACATCAGAACGCTGACTCTTGCGTCGCATGCTTCATGCTACTCTTATGTTTCGAAAGACAGAAATTGTGGAATAAAGTCATTAGTTTTGTTTTTCTCGTAGCTTTATAAAATATGGTTGAACCACTGATGTCACATGGACTATTTTAACAATGTCCTTACTACTTTTCTAGGCTTTGAATGTCATTGAAATGATCTCAATTTGTGTTCTGAAGAAGAACGAAAGTCTTATGGGTTTGGAACAACCTTTTTTACATTTACAATAAAACAGAAAAATATAGGAGTAGTTTGGTCATAAGTTTTTTTACAGACAAGCTTCGCTTTTTTGCTGTTTTTCACCAACAGTACATAAAACACGTAGGCCCACAACCTAAGCTGTCCGGTGTGAATTTGCATTACAACTTCTTATGATCAATACCAATTTGCTTCCACCAAGTGTTTAATTAATGACTTAAACTCATAAAGGCCAAAGTTTCCCGCTGGTAATTACGACTTTAATGTGGCATTTGTGCAGACTCAACTGGCAAGTCGGATCACTCTGACTTGACTTCAGAGTACTTCATCAAGCAGACGATAATTTTAACGCCTTAACAATCAAAAGAGAGCGTCTTCTCATTTTTTAAGTTCTCCCCTGAAAGATTTTGTAAGATAGAGTGGTTTGCCTTGCCAAGAGCCAACAATCCATTTCAGGGGCGGCCTGCTGGGAAATCTACTGCTAAATGAGGAGGGAGCTGTGTGCCTTACAGACGCTGACTCCGCGACACCTCCGCCTCGTCCCCTGACACATTACGACAGTCCTGTTCGTAATGACATTAGCGACCGAGTGCTGAGAAGATTGGCTGGATTGAATTAACGCACCCCGCCGTTTCTCTCGCCCGTCAGATTATCCATCTGATGACCGTCGGAGGGAAAGTGGATTTTCGAGATGCTGCCCAACATGTCTGCTTCCCAAGGCTAAAGATTTGTTTATGACCGTGGATATTTGGATTTTACAAATGAGGTGGTGAAACAGAATCAAGGACATATTTAGGGATGCAACATGGTGCGGATGGGATTAATGTTGTGTCAGGTTAGCGTTAACTGCATTGGTAATCGGGGATTTGAGCTTGGATGTGTGACAAAAGGACATTGCAAAAGCAGGCGAACTTTTAACATTATTCCAGGCAATGCCATATTGTTTGAATATAAAACGGTTATTTCTGGCTGAAGGTTACAACGCATTTGGTTTAATCAGCCCATTTGCAGCAGACTTACAAAGGTCTGTATTTGCATAGCAGCTAAGCTTACAGTGTGAAACACAAGACAAAAGAAATGAAATATTTAGGTTTTGCATTTAATATGGGCACAGAAAGTACATAAATATAAATACATCAAATCTCTCCTTATTCAGACCTGTTGTAAATTCATGAAACAGACTTTCACGGCATTTCTCCTTCGAGTTTAGATTTCCAAAAGGGGCAAAGAACAACTAAACAACTAATTTATTTAAAGGTGAAGGTCTGTGTAATTTCTGCATCACTAGCGGCATAAAACAGACTTGCTAAAACTAGATTCGGAGAAAATGTAGGTTGTGCTTGCCTAGGAAAACCTTGCCAATATGATTGCAAGAGTATTTTATATGGGTTTTTGGATCTTTAAGGTTGCTAGGGTACTTTTGGGTGTTTTTAGGCTGGTTGATTTGATACTTAAAGTTGTTATTAAAGGGGTCATCGGATGCAAAACTCACTTTTACATGTTGTTTCAACATTATTGTGTGTTGGCAGTTTGTGTACACAACCACCCTACAATGATAAAAATCCACCCAGTGGTATTTTTTTAATCTTTAAAAGCAATATCCCCTTTTTAAAATCAGGTCATTCTCAGCTTCTTGTTGGTGTGATGGCACACAGACAGAGGCCGCTCCCACGATAGTTGATTGACATGAGCGCCTAACCTTAGACCCGCCCTCACCGAGCTGAAACAGTCTGACTCCGATCGCCACTGTGTCGACTCAGGTGCAGGGGAAGACAAAAATGTCTCAGATTTAGCGATTGAGGTGTTTTGTTGTTGGATGTAATAATGAAGATAGCAGTAGTCATTTACTCCCGACATCTGAACTGCTCTACAAATGCGATTTTTTTTTAACTACTATTGAGAATTTTTAACCAAAGTATATAATAGACGTTTCATTAAGTCCCTAAAAAATCATATGAACTTGTGGAAAATGGGCATCCGATGACCCCTTTAAGTGGTTTCTAGATTGGTTCTGGGTTGTTGCTGCGGTAATTTGATGAGGTATTTTGTACAGTTTCTAGATTGTTCTGGGTTGTGGCTAAGTGAGTGCTGAGGTATTTTGTATAGTGTTTTTTTGTAATTTGTTCTTCCTGTTTGCTAAGGTACTTTGAGTTTCTAAGTGGTGTCTAGATTGGGTTGTTGCTAGGGTGTTGCTGAGGTAATTTGTGTAGTTTCTGGAATGTACTGGGTTTTTCTAGGGTGCTGTAGGCTGTTGCTGTGGTATTTTGTACACTTTCTAGATTGTTCTGGGATGTTTGCTAGGGTAATGTGGGTCAGGTGGTTTCCAGGTCTGTTGCTGAGGAGGGATGGGCGATATGGGCTTAAAAACTTATCACAATAATTTCTGGTATTAATGCAATATCGATATCAATGACAATAATTCAGGGAATTCTGTTTCTTTAGAAAAAGTTTTGTCTTACCTATTTTTAAACAAAATAGAGCATAACTGGGAGACTTCCGGTTAATTAGAAGAATAACAAAGTGCAGGAAACGGTACTACTGTACAATCTACAAACCAGTGTGCTCATAATTAAGATAATACATTCAAATAATACGGTAAGACACACCAATTAGCAATTTTAAGCAGCAACCCTGCTGAAAAAAAAAACTGCTAAACCCAGCCTATGGTTGGCTGGTTTTAGCTGGTTTACATTGGAAGTAGGGGTGAGCGGGGCACGAACTAACGCGGGGTTAATTGTAACACACGTGGTTTAAATATTTCCACAGATGCTAGCATAACCAAATTTACGGTATTTACTAGTTGCCATAGCAACACTATACAGAGAAAAAAGAGCGCCAAAATTCAAAAGCGTTTTGAAGATATCGCTGAATATTTATTTTACCACAGTAAAAGTACATTTCTGGCTGAAGTAAACTTTTCATTTCAGTTTGTAGTATTCATTTAAAATGAGAACAATCTGCTATTATTTTAATCTCCAGTTTGTTATTTATCAGTTTATATAGTTTATTAATGCTTCGCAAACCAGCAGAAGCCACTAACCTGTTTTAAACTCCAGTCTCGCAGATTGGGAACGTTGTAACACTGTGTGACAATATGCCCCGCTGTTATTAAACTGCTATTCTCTGACATTAGCGGTGCAATTTAAACTATTTACTTATAAGGATTTCGAAAAGAAACCACAAGAAACAGGTGAATAAAGGCTGAAAATCAATGTTTAATGTTCAGATGTTATTATTTCAAGAAATTTAAAGCATTTTGGCTGGTTTATGTGTGTTGTGTTCTATGAGTGCTGTGTGTGGAGGGAGTGTTTTTCTGAATGTCTAAATGTGTTTCATCTATTTGTCCACATTGTTTTGAACTACTGTACAGCTGTGTGTTGCGATCAGGGCCGTTCAAAGCAATGTGTTCATTTTCAAAGTAAAAAATTGAATTTTTTTTTTTTTTTAAAAACGTCATTACTTCATTTGAAAAAGTTAACACATGTATTTTACTGACAAAATATTTTAGTTTGTTGTGTATATTATTTTGATTCGATCAGAGAACATTTTAAGCTGTCACACTGTATGGTCGTGTTACAACTTGCCTCTCAGATGTTACAATGTACCCCGCCTACGGGGCATGTTGTCACGTTTCGCTTCCTATCTTTTGAGGTAAATAACGAAAAACGTATACACTGTAAATATGAAACAAAGCGATATATTTGTACTAGACAAGTGTGAAAATAATTTGGTTAAATATTGTACTCTGAACCCCAAGTGGATTTACATAAACCGCGAAATTCAAAAAGTGTTAGGTTGTGCTCCGCTCTCCCCTGTTTTAGCTGGTCTCCCAGCCTGACCAGCTAAGACCAGACTGAATAACTAGCTAAAAACTACCAAACTGTTTAGACTGGTTTTATCTGTTTGTTGTTGTTGTTGTTGTTGTTGTTGTTTTTGAGCAGGTTGGTAGGAATCCAAATTAAATCTGTGTTACTAACACAAGATAAATCCAGTAGGCTTAAACCATCTTCGGCTGGGGTTTTTTTTTTTTTTTTTTCTTTCTTCCAGCAACGCTGCTGGAAACCCAAGGCCAAGCTGGTTGGTCTCCCCCCCCCCCCCCCCTGACCAACTAAAAACTACCAACCAGTTTAGACTAGTTTTAGCTGTTGTTGTTATTTTTTCAGCAGGGTTGTGGAAATCCAAACTAAATCTGTGTTACTAACACAACATAAAACCAGTAGGCCTATACCATCTTAGGCTGGTTTAAGTTTTTTTTAAGCTGGTTGGTTGGTTTAAGCTGGTCGTCCACCCTGGTCTTAGCTGGTCATAGCTGTTCAGCAGGCTGGTTTTAAAGTGGTTTTGACCACCTCCCTAGCTAGTCAGGCTGGTCTTAGCTGGTCAGACTGGGAGACCAGCTGGAACAACCATCAAAAACCAGCTTGACCATCTAAGGAAGTTGCCAAAACCCCTCTAAATCCAGCCTGCTGATTAGCTGTGAGCCTACATCCAGCCTAATAAAACCAACCAGCTTAGGCTAGTTCTTCATACTTCGATGACGCGTCGGTGTCTCATAAATATTCATGATGATGCTGCGTGTTCTTATGAGAAGATGCTTCGCTTAATTGTTCACAACAGCGTGTGCTGATTTGCTGTGACAGGCGCTTCAGACTATGAGATTGTGTACATTAACTGAGAGAAAAGTTCATGGATCGAAAGAGAGTGTATAGTTCGGCACACGCGATTCATTCATAAAGTGAGTGTAAGCGTTTTTCCCCCCGCAGCGCAGTAAGCACACCAGACACACTTTTGCAGAATTTTTTACAACTGTAATGAGAGCTAACCGGTGCTGAAACAGGGGGTTTCATAACCATTGCCCTGAAGACCTCCCACGCTTTGATTTCTCCACATGCTTGCCTAAAAAAACATTTCATTTGTAAGTCCATGAATGTTTTAAACCATTCAGGTTAAATGATATATGAAAGAAACGGGGGGGGGTGGTTATTCCTTATTCAAGAGGCTTCATTGGTTACAAATACATAAGCTTTATTTGGATGGATGAATGAACTGAACGAAGGTTTAAATTAACACCTCAGCCAGAATCTCATGATGTATTCACTTTGGCATACAATGTAAAGGAAATGTTATTATTATAATAGGCATTTGCTTTACTCTTCTAAAGAGTGTTTTTTTAATGAAGCTAAAATTAAAAATCATAATCAGAAGAAAAAACAGCATTCTGTTTGTCGTGTCATGTTGCCTAACTAGGCTATATGTTATAAATCTTCTGTGTGCAGCTGTGTTCATTTGTGTTGATTTCTCCACGAGATTGTCCTGACTCTTTTACTGTCAATACATTATCCGTTAATGATGTAAATTTCATCTGCGACAAGATGGCACTGTTTTCGACTCTCCTTATGCTGCGTTATAGACCTTTTTCCTGAGTAAACGATGAGCGCCGCCGTTACGATTTCTAACGTAAGATTGAATGCTTTTCTGTTCCGGTGTTGTGCCTTTTTTCGACCCCTGCCAAATTATCACTCCCTCTCGTTGAAAGCGCTACCCCTACGCTAACCCCACCCCTAATCCTAACCCCTTCCCCAACACCTAACCCTAAACCAACCAATACCAATACAAATAGCGTCCATCTGGTTTTTAATGTAGCTAACGTCGTGTCATCTACACTAAAGCAGGCACGTGCAGAGGGGGGGGGGGCGGAGGGTGCTCGAGCACCCGCCCCTTTTGCTTAGATGCCCAAAGTGCCCTTCTGTCAGAGAGCACCTGCAGGTCCTAAAAACTCCAAAATTTAGTTGTATCAAATTTGAGGCCATAAAAAGTTTGAAATATGTTAAATAGTATAAGAAGATACTTAATTCTAATTTAGGAGGTCGTAAATTTGGGACGATATCGTGAAAGGGCTGGATTAAACTTCAGTCAAACTTAAAGCGCCCCCTTGTGACAGAGAATGACTTTTTCTTTTCCACATTTTTTCAGCTCTTTATGGTCAAATTATTGCAATTATCGACCTACGTTGTTATGCAGCAAACACAGAGTTGTAAATGTGAAAAGTGAATTTGCCTTCTAAGAATATAAACAAATAAGACAGTAATATTTATGTTTTAAATAAATATAATAAATGATAAACTCGATTTATCCCTTTTAATGGAATAAAGGCTGAAATGCCATTGTATAAGATATTTTGTTTTGTTTTGTGTGAAGCTGTATCTGAAATTATAAATCATGCCATTTTATGCCTTAATATTCTACCGTACATTGTCAAATCCTACTCATACTGTTCATTTTACGTCTGCGACTCTTAAAAAGGGTCACAATTTGCCTTAAATTGATATTTAAAATATTTTAAACAGTGAAATTATATTCCTTCCTTAATATGTTTGTTTTATTTCTATACTCTATATATGCAGTAAAGCCTGTTGTCTACAATCTTACAATACAATACAATACAAAGTGAAAATATTACTGATTCTGTTGTTTGAGTCCTGAAACGCAATTTAAACTTCAAATAATGCATAATTTGTCTTATTAATGACATTGTTACTTGTTACATAAGTAACTGGATGCCTACAATGAGGTGATGGACCCGAGGGGCTCTTTAATGCCTTGTTTCAGATGCCCTTTTTATACTTTGAGCACCTGCCCCTTTAAAGGTCTCTGCACGGCCCTGCACTAAAGTGAGGCACTGACAAATGACGGTCATTGCGACATTGGCGCTATGGAGCCATGTGCTTTTAAAAAACATTTTAATAGGTTTAACATTAGTTTATTAGCTCGGAATATACCCTAATTTGACTAGAAACAATGCAGACCGGAAATGCAAAGCATTCTTTCAGTTAAGAGTCGGACTTACTTCTGTGTTCAGGAAAAACGTCTATAGTTTAATGTATTTTATGTAGTTTTAATGCATGTAGTTTTTTCCGCGCAAGATGAACACAGTCAAATTTACATGTTTTCATTTATTAACGGCCACGCCCATCTTTGTTTGCTGTGATATGACCTCAAAAAGCATCTTGTTATTTTAATTCAGCTACTACGTATCGATCTGCTGTTGGTCACGTGTTTCACTAGATTTGAAGGTCAGAGTTCACCAAACTTGAAGTTCGGAACGAGGCTACACGCCAAACTTTTCGCACCTGCTTGCTTTTCTAAAAGGAGGATTATAAAGAAAAGAAGAAAGACGCAGACTCAACTGCAAACGAGCAATTAGGCGATGCAGCTGTTACCATGAAAAGCGATGTGCTGCGATACAGTTTGATACCGCGACCGAGTATACTGGAGACTAGCAACTCATTGATTCATTTTCGCGAATGTAATGGAAAAAGGCCAACTGCTCCTGTCCCGTGGTGAGTAAGAAACTGGAAACTAGAGAACTGGAAACTACAGTTTCTTTCAGTTAAAACAGCCTAGCCTATAAATGATTTTTTTTTTATGTTGTATGCTTTGTTTGTGAATCCTGAGGATAGCGTAGTAGTAATAATAGAATATGTATTATATTAAAAATGAACACATTCAAAGTAACACAACAATAATAACAATACAGAAAACAATTAAGATCTGAGTTTAAAATAATATTGGTTAATCATTATAATAATATAACAAATACACAATAAAATAACTAGTTAAGTTGATCCATTAAATAATAATAATGTAATCTAAAATAACAAATAATAGAATATATAATAATAACATGAAAATAACTCAAATTATAATATTATACAATAAAAACAATATAAATGAACACAAAATAATATAAATTAATAGTATGAATATAGAAATTTTAAAAAATGCTAGTAATAACCAATAATAAACTCAGAGACTTGCCCGCACTGTAAAAAAAATCTGTATATAGTATACTCCTCTTAGTACGCTCTTTTTGTGTCTGTTGGTTTTAATGGCAAGATCGTTCTCACTTGGTCTGGATTTGTCCAGAGATTAACTTGGCAAATGTGTTTTATTACCAAACTGTTTTGAATCATTGTCTGGATATTACAATAAAGAAGGAAATTGTGTGTAATCGACTTTTACAGTTACAGGTTTTAAACAAAGACATGTTGCCTTTGTGTTCTTTGGCGTTTGATGTAGATTAATTTCCTGCATCAATCAAACCACAGGGAAAGTCACAGCAGCGTCAGCATATTATGTGAATATTGGGATATGTAATTACGTTTGACACAGATCCGTGATTAATTTTCTTTCTGTCTGCACTCTCACCAGTCAAAGTGTCTAATTTAATTCTGCTTTTATTTTGAATAAAAGACAGCTTCTCTACTACTTCAAACAGACATATTTACCGCAGAGCCGATTTAGTGACCTCAACTGTCCTTGGCCATTGGGAAAAATCCATAAAAAGGAAAGAAAGTCTGACTTTTTTTTTTCAAACTATCAATGCTTTTGAAATCTATCAAATTTGATCTACATGGTGGGCCATTTGTATGGACACACCTTAATAAAATGGGAATGGTTGGTGATATTAACGTCCTGTTTGTGGCACATTAGTATACTATTCAAGATACTAATGTGCCACAAACAGGACATTAATATCACCAACCATTCCCATTTTACTAAGGTGTATCCATATAAATGGCCCACCCTGTATATCTATCTATCTTTAAATAAACATCTTACAGATTCTGTGAGGAGCATGTAAGCTCATGAGCTGCATATAATGGCGCTTGGTTTAAAACAAAGCTGTCCCACAATGCCTCAGCCTACTTTTTTTTTTTTTTATCATATCAGGCAGCGGCTTGTCAGGGTTTAATATGACAGATATGTGTACAAAACATCTTATGCGCAAAGACAAAGGAGTTTGAAAGACTCCTCAAGAGAAGCACTTCTGACAATGTAAACAAGTCTGTGACAGCTTTTTTTTCACAGCGGGTCTGGCTTTCTCACATCTTCTCTTAGGCACAAACAGAGCGACTGATTTATCTTTCACTCACTGGTCGCTGAACAAATCAGTTTTAATTGAAACAATGACTTTTATTTAATTTTTTTTATCTGGACTTCTATACCTAGTGGAACGTAATTATTTCTTTGGCTTTTGAATATACACTATCAAAAGAGTGAAATGAATTTTTTTAGTGTTTAACATTCAAAGGAAGACTGCTTTTGTGTCTTGACACTGATATATTCATTTCACACCCTGCACAAAACATGCCCCATATGGAGTTGTTAACAATGGGATGAATGTGTGTGGAATATTAAGATGCTTAATTATATTCTAAATGAATTTTAAAAACGAACGAACAAAGCCAAAGACTGATTAACTGAACATATGCCTTCAAGAGTCTTCATTACACTTTAATCAAATAATAACTGATAATGGAGCAATAAATTGCCTTTCAACCCAGAAACAATGCAATCACTGACAACAGTGATAATGTAGCATGAGAAAACAATTGCGAATGGTATTATGACATCCTCAAATTAACCTGCAATCTATCTTAATTGAAACCATCCATATGTTCCACCCAGAAAAAAAAAAACACTTTACAGAAGTAAAAGGGGTTACAAATGTGGCTTAATGTTGATTTCAAACTAAAATTGCTTTTTTTGCCTGTATGGTAACTGTTTATCAGACAAAAACTTGTCAATTATCACACCATCTGCCATGTTCATAGGTATAGAAGCAGCCTTGAATATGACAATGCCCTCATAGTGCATGATTCATTGTTGATTCTCCTTAAAGTCTTTTTCGAGTTTCTTTTTTGAGCATCAGAACAGCAACGGTATCACCTGAGGCTCATGTTGCCATAGGAACTCCCTCAGGTGTGAGGCAGCAATGACAACTGCATCTCAGTGTTGCGATGGTGATGTGTCTCTTAGTTTAAACTTCTACGAGAAGTATCTTTGGTTAATCAGCTCACTATTTTATGTCATTTACATTACATTTTCAGATGGTTTCTGTTCACTTTCCTGATATGTCTATGTAAAAAGAGATGTTTTACTAGCTATATGTTATTTCAGAGAAATCCTGGATCAAAAACAAAATGCAAATGATTCATATTGTTTATAAAACTGCTTAACGTTTTAATATATTTTCTATTTGCTGTGTGTAGGAGCTTCATGCCCATCTAAAGCTTATGTTTTTGAGCTAAAAGGAAAAACTAATAACGGAGTTCCACCAGGTTTCTTGTTATTAAAAAACTCAACCAGCTGTGTAACCTGTTTAAATAGTTTTTGACTCGTTGTATAATTGTAAATACGATTGTGTCATAAAAAGGGGCAATGCAACAAGATTACCAAGCAATTTGTTCAGCAACACTGACTGAACACGAGAAATAAGACGGGATGCGTCGCAAACCAATCATAGACCACCTGAGAAAACATCTCAGCCAATCAGAAAACTTTACTCTGCTCGCGCTCTCGTACTGTTAACAGGCTAAAGCTGAGGAGCGTAAACAAAAACACACATAGGTCTGCAGTGTATTTTCACGACTTCCTTGATGGTACTCCAGGCGGTAGGTTTTTAAGATTTTCATCTGTAACTCAGAGGATTCTATTAAAGGAGATAATATCCCATACTTTTACAAACTCCTTTTTTCAAATATGATGTTATGTATACGATGGGGCGGAGCTTTTTGACGTGACGCTGCAAGCACCAACAAACTTGTGGCTGGTTAGTACAAGGGTTTTAATTAAGATGAAATAGATACGTTTGATTAAGTGTTTTATCTTTTTGTATCTGGTTAATATAAGACTATACATTAACTTTGTCGGCTTCATGAATGAATCGTTCATTGGAAGTCATCGTTCTTTTGAGTATTAATTAACCATAAGCACGAAATACTGACAAGCCAGCTAAGTCATTTCCGGTCTACTGTACTGTGCCGTAATATGAGCGTACTTTGTTCGTTTTCTCTACATAATCCATTTACAATAGAAGAAAAGTGTTGTTTGTCTGAGAGGACCAAACGTCCATGTATATACGGTTTCAAGAATGACAAATGCCAGTTTAAATAAATTTTCGAGTAAATCGGCTGAATATGCGCAAGTCGTTGCTATGATTGACAGTAATGACCGGACCAAACAAATGACAAGCTGATGTCAAAAAAAGAGCTTAAATGATTCAGAATAAATTCAGAGTAACAAAACTACAGCAGTAACAAGTATGTGTTGGTTAAATATAGGCTATTTAAAAGATTTTACAGTACAAGATAAAACTTAAAAAATGTAGTTATTAAATTTTATAAAATATTTTAAATTCCTATCGATTCATATTGAGTGCATTATTTAATTATTATACCATAAATATTTAACGTATTTGTAATGAACTATATATAAGTATTTAAATAATTCACCCTTATAGGCTGTTTGTGTGTGAACTTAATGACTTTCTGCACTTGCTATACTATATATATATATATATATATATATATATATATATATATATATATATACTTAAGGTCGGTAAAAGTACTACAATTTATTATACTAGTAATTTTATAATAAATCGAAAAGGTCTTGAAATATATAGGGAGTTTAAAAGGCAGCTGCATAATAAATAATCCTCTGCTGCCATCTATTGGTTATATGGGGTAATTCCATATTATTTTAGCCAAAAAATAGACGTTTTCCGTGAATTTTTTCCGATGCCGTTTTTATGAATGAAAAGTGAGTCCTTAAAGTACATTTTATTTTACAGCTGTAGAGTTAGAAAATAATAAAGGCTTTAAAATATTGCTAGATTTTAAAAATGTATTAATGACTATGAAGGCAAGTTAGTGATTATCAAGAAAATGATTTAGATGTCCTTGAAGAGAAGTGTCGCTAGCTAGCTAATGTTAGTGTAAACATGTTATGATAGTGTTTAGCTGGCAGCATTTAAATGTACAACTATGCAGATACGGACAGTACGGGATTGCCAGGCTGCGCATTTAAATTATATGTTGTTAAATAATATGAAACTGAATGTTCATGCCGCTATCATTGTTTATAATGTTGCAATTATAATTTTTCTCAGTTTCTGATAAGAACGAGGCAGTAGATGAGTCTCAAGAGTGTCCGTCTAATATATATCACATATAAAATGAGCTTCAGCGGAAGTTTACGAGCTGGCTTTTCTATATGTGGAAGTTCTAAAGAACGCTCCGTGCATAAGGTCAATTGAACAGGTTCACAAAACTGTTCTGAGCGATGCGAATCGAACTGAATCGATCCGAGTGGTTCTCGAGTCCACAACCAGCTGACTCATTAAACTCAGATACTCGGAAATGTGTTAATGTTTTAGAGCATGTATTACATCGGTTAAACAGGTTCACAAAACCGTTCTGGGGTGCGTTTCAACGACGTAACTCGCTGATTAACTTCCATAGTACGATGCATTGTTGTGGAAAAGAACTAGTCACGACTGTTTCCCGAACAAGGTCGCATCTCCGTAGTTTGAACCACATTAGTTCAACAACTTAGGGCCGTTGTTAATGACGTCACCGATTAATAACTTCTGCTATTTAACTTATTACAGATCTCAAAAATGCAGCTATATTGAACATGGCACCTAATGATTAATTTACTATTTTTTGTTCCCTGTCATTTCGCTTTATTTGATGTTTGATTCATCACGTATTCTCTCTTACATCATACTCCGGGGTTGTGCAAATGCGCACTACTCATAAACAACGCTTACAGAGGATGCACAAAAATACATAGATTAAAATGCATTTATATTTATATTCAATTGAAGATATAGATTGTACTGCATGTTAGCTTACTTATTGTGCCCAAGAGCAACATTTATTGAGAAACTAGCAAGAAACTATGCTTCTAACCACAGGTCGAGAGCTGTAGTTCTAACTACGTAAGTTTGCGACGCTGTTTGCGAATGTTCGTTTGAACTATGGTTTCAGGAAACACCGAATCGTTGAACTATGTTGGTAACGACGGAACTTGCGACCGTAGTTGGCTAACCATGCTTTTGGGAAACGCATCCCAGAGTGATGCGATCCAAACTGAATCAAAGCTAATTTGTTCGAAAGAGTTGATTCATAGAAATGATTTGCACTTTCTCATACTATGAATTATTCTATACTCACTCCTTAAATGTAATGTTATCAACACCACAGTTTAACAATAGAGCTACACATGCACAGATATGCAAATATACTCATTATAGGGTCTAGGTTAACTATTCAAATGAAAATATGTGACCCTGGACCACAAAACTAGTCTTATGTAGCATGGGTATATTTGTAGCAATAGCCAAAAATACATTGTATGGGTCAAAATTATAGATTTTTTTTTCTTTTATGCCAAAAATCATTAGGATATTAAGTAAAGATCATGTTCCATGTAGATATTTTGTAAATTTCCTACCATAAATATGTTGAAACTTAATTTTTGATTAGTAATATGTATTGCCAAGAACTTCATTTGGACAACTTTAAAGGTGATTTTCTCAATATTTGGATTTTTTTGCACCTTAGAGTCTAGATTTTCAAATAGTTGTATCTCAATCAAATATTGCCCTATCCTAACAAAGCCATATATAGTACATAGAAAGCTTATTTATTCAGTATAAATCTAAATTTCGAAAAATTTATCCTTATGACTGATTTTGTGGTCCAGTGTCACATTGTTCAGCATTTATTTTGAAGTACTAAAAATGTTTATTTCAGTTATGCATTACTCGCCCACTTGTGTGCATTTATATAATCACATTTTGCCTGAGGAAGTAAACAATCTCAGCTATGAGGAGCTAATAAGAAACTTTAATAGAAGAAAAGTGTTAGTTATTTAATTACCAAATTGTCATGGTAAATTAAGCAGAGTAACAGATTGACGCATCCTTGAGTAAACAAGCAGAGTGTCTGGATGACGCATTTTGTTTTGGTCTTGTGTGGCGGTCGGGGCACTCTGGTGGCACAGCGGCCAGCTGAATGCATTGTTAGACTAATTGAAGTGGAAACAAGAGGACCGAGACCCCCTGTAGGTTCTGTAGCAGGAACAAAACTACACAATCGTATAATTCAAGAATCCAAATGCAATGTCGACAGATAATGATGTGTCCAATTAAATGCCGCTGAAGCTGTTCCAGTATATGACTGCAGCCGCAATGTGTTGAAATGCCATGTTCCTCCAAATGCAGCTTAATTGCCACCCACTGGTTCTGTCAACAGGTGCCAACGGCTCTGAATCATAGTGGGGGAAGTGTGTTAAAGCTTTTCTGTGTTTCTCTCGTGGATTATGAGGGAATTCTCATCAGCCGCGTACACAGATGAGTTTCAAACAAATAGTATCAATCAAGTGGTTTAGAGGAGGGGCTTAAAATAAGAGGGCTTGGTGATGTCATTAAAAGGTGAAGTTGTTTCAGAGCTTGTGTTTGTATCTGTCTAGCTATCTATCTACAATCCGATAACTCCACTGCCTTGAGACTTCTCATATCCACACAGAATCACACTAATATGTGCATATCCAGAATACCCGACGAGAATATTTTTTTATGCCGTCCTCTATTTCTGATTTGACTTTCATGGCTCCCTCCGGATGCATTTATCAGCTGCGGGTTTGTAGTTAGCTGCACTAGAGCACTGCCGGCAGCTGCCCCATGTCTTTACAGTCCATTTTTTCATTTTTTACCCACATTAGGACTGACTGACACATAATCCCTTGGTGCAGCAGTGGCCTCCATTTTCTTGGCAAATAGCAGCGAGTTTAATACCACCCTCTGTCCAAAATAACAACTCACACAATTTTGCTTCTGTAATTGGGCTATTATCGTCATGGCGTGAGGGCTGTATTCTCAAGCAGTCCTACCGAGTCTTAACTTAAGAGGTTTTTCGGTGGCCAGCTATCAATTTGTTGTAGAACAGTTTGTCAGGGTTAGTTAGCTTTTTGAATACAATGGTAACATTTAGATTTAGAACATTTAGACCTAACTGATGTCACTGCTTTAGCCTAGTGGTTCTCAACCCCAGAAAACTTTTAAATGAGGTCTTGAGATAACATCAAATCATTCAAAATCAGACAAAACAAGCATTAAAATTAGCTAAAACAACAGCAAGGTATGTCAAAATAATTTTTAAAGGCTGTATCCTTAATTCCTAGCTAATTATCCTTGAACTATGAACTACTTGAAAAGTCATTGTGCACATATGGGACCTTGGAGTCAAAAAGGTGGCGATCCACTGCTTTATAGCTAACATGAATATAAATAAGCTTCAACTATGCTTGAACTTTAAGTGAACAAATATTCATGTTCAACAAACTTCCCTAACCCAGTGGTTCTCAAAGTGTCTTCTGCACCCCCTAGAGGTGATGTGAGAACCTCACCTAGTTGTCAGATCTCTAAAACAGAGGTCTTCAACCCTGCTGCTGGGGATCCTTTCCTGGAAAGTTTATTTCCAACCTGCTTCAGCACACCTGTATGCAATTTCCAAGCAGTCTTGAGTGGCTTGATTGGCTGCTTCAGGTGTGTTTGATTAGGGTTGTAGCTAAACTCTTCAGGATAGTGGGTCCCCAGGAACAGGGTTGAAGACTTCTGCACTAAAATGTATCGCAATGATGATAAACATAAGAACCAACGAGGTTTGCGTTCAATTTATTCTTCTGAAATGGCGCCAAAAAGCTGAAGGTTTTTTCGGAAAACAACTGTCTTAGGGTGTGTTCACACTTGTAGTTTGGTTCATTCGGAGTCCGGACCAAAAAGGAAAATGATACATTTGGTCCTGGTCCGCTTAGTGTTCATACTGCCATTTTTGACATCGAACCTCAAGATACCAAACCTAAAGGCATAATGATACATTCACAACCTAATTGGTTGGGTTGAATGATGTATATTTTGTGATGGAGCTCAACGAACACTCAAAACAAAAGGAAACAGTGCGTTCAACTTAAGTCGACTACACCTAATGCCGTCTGCTAGATTAAGCGTGCTCATTGTTGCGTGTATATGATTTTATTTTTTTATTTTTTTGTTGCTCCACGTTTGCCTTCTCTCTCATTTTTGTAGATCGTCGCATAGCGTCTCATCTTGTCGTTACTTCCTGTTTTTGGTTTGTTTAGAAGTATTTGGTCTTCACACCTGTCTTGTTTGGTTTGATTGAATCAAACTCAAGTTTGTTTCCCTCTTTGGTGCAGATCTTTTGGGCAGGTGTGAATACAGCAATCGCACTCGGGTGCGGACCAAACAACTGTACCAAGACCCAGCTGAAGAGATGGTCTCGGTCCGGTTCCAAACAAACTCTGGTACGGTTGAATGGATGAACCAATGAATGGATGATCTTAAGCACACCAAACCAAACCAAAAAAAAAAAAAAATCAACATTGTATTCGGTCTGGACCAAAGCAAGTGAACTAGCAGACTTTCCTGGTGTGAATACACCACATATTTTATTTGAACCACATTAGAGTTTGTTTAGAAGCAAACAGAGGGTGTGTTCACACATGTAGTTCAGTTCATTCGGTTCATTTGCTCCGGACCAAAAAGGAAAATGTTACATTTAGTCCTGGTCCACTTAGCGTTCACAGTGCCATTTTTGACAGTGAACCTAACAATACCGAACCTAAAGTGATGCGTTCACAACCTCCAAACTAAATGAAAACGTGCATTCGTCTTTTTAGCTGTCTCTGTCCGCTTGTTTGGTGCGCACCAGGGTTTGGATGGCAGCGTTCACACTTACTCAAATGAACCGCACTAACAGAGCTATCACATTTGAGTTCGTTTTAATCGAACTAAACATGACAAGTGTGAGCACATCCTTAAACAGTGGTAGTTTTTATTTGTCTTAAAATGTAATTTAAAGATCAAATTCTAATATTCTAGTTCATTTTACCTTAGTTAACAAGTAATTCAAGTTGGCAATCTGCAGTATGCCAGAAATAAAAACGCACTGCATTGTGTAAGATTCAGAAAAGATTTCATGACACAAAGCTATCATATGGCTTCAGAAGACTTGAAGTATAGCACACAAGTCATTTGACCTACTTTTATGGTGCCTTTTTGTGATTTTGCAGCTTGAAAGTCTCATTCACTCATATGAACGAGGGGAAGTGAAAGATGTCATTTTTTTAAAGCAGCTACATCAAACATGTATTCATTCATTATTTAGATACATAGCACCTTACAAATTAACTGGCAAGATATAAACAATAATTTACTGACTGAAAGGAATTGCTTTGACAGACTTGTAACCATTTACTTCAGCGTTGACAGGTAAAAAATATGCGATTATATGTTTGTGTTTCTATCTGGCACAGAAAGATCTACCGTGTCACTGAAGCAATAAGAAGCTGTCAGGTGTATTTACTGAGATCTTTTTTTTTTTTTTTTGAGACATGTCTTTGTGCTATATTTGTCGACTGTGCTAATCTAACAGTAGCTATAGCAACATGCTAAAATTGTAGCCCTGGGTATACGTTGTCATAAAACATTTCTTATAATTCACCCAAGGCACACAGTGTTTTACTTATTGTTATTGAAATACTCTGTATGGCTGAGCTTTGATTTTTGGATTTAAATAGAAAGCCCTCAGAGATTTGGAGTGGGTTAACAGCTGCTAATAATTTAAAAACAGAAGACGAAACTTTGCTAAATTTGCATTTGATTATGACAACTTTATTCAAATGAGCCGCCTCCAATTCTAGATTTGTAGAGGAAGAAGACAAGCTGCCTTTCATCATCATGTTGAACTGACAAGATAAGAGTTCAGAGCCTTAAAACAGAATAATCTTACTGAAAAACATGATTGGGATTTGCACCCCACTTTGGGGATGTCTTGGCTTTTAGCAAACTGTTGAAACTTTGCGCAAAAAGAACAAAGAATGATGGAGTGAAGACTAGATTTTCTCAAGTTGTTGTACTGGCATAGTGCTAGAGTGGTTGCCAGGGTGCTGTTATAGAGTTGCTAGGGTGTTATGAGATCATAAACGGTTTTTAGGGTGTACTAGCCATGTACTAACCATTGCCGGGGTTTTGGGTGGTCACTAGGTGCATTTCTAGGTGGCACTGCATCAGTAAGAAAGAAAAACAATATCAGATATCAACAAAAACATTGTTTTAATAACAAAATATCATTCATTTGGTTTTCATAAAACATCAAAACAATAATATATGAAGCATAATTCCATCAAATATAAAACATTCAATTTGTGATTAGTTAAAGGGGACATCAGATGCCCGTTCTCCACACGTTGGTATGATTCTTCATGAAATGTCCATAACATACCTTAAAATTCCTCAATGGTCGTGTAAAACAACACCCTTTGTAACTTATCAAAAACAGCTCTGTTCACAGCAACTCGTTTTGTGCATGGCTCTTTAAATGCTAATGAGCTCTGCTCACCCCACCTCCTCTTGCGTCTTTTGTGTATTTGGTGACGTGTTACCATCAAAAACAAAACTATCATGTCTCTTCTGTCGCCGATAGCCTAGTGGGCAGTGCGCCAACATGTAACGTCGTTGCATTACGTGCATCCCGAGTTCGAATCCCTTTTTGAGGATCTTTCTAGATCCCACCCCCTCTCTTTTTCTCTTCGCATTTTGTCTACTCTACACTGTCTATCCACCTTATTTTTCAATGCGGAAGTAAGCCGTTTTCTGTGAATGTGCAAGACTTCCGGTTCTTGATTCGCTGTAGGGAAATAGTGAGAATTCGCTTTAGGGAAATAGTGAGAATAACAACGTGCAGTAAACGGTAAAACGGTTTGCAGCACAAACCTGTGTGTACATAATTAAAATAGTACATTAAAATAATATGGTAAGACACACCAGTTTGCAATATCAAGCAGCAAAACGACTGTTTTATACAGCTAAAAATAGCTGGACACAGATGAGACCGGAAGCCAGACACATTAAATTTACAAATGGCCACGCCCACTTTTATGGAAAAAATAAGGTAGATAGTGTGGAGCAAATGGCAGACAGCATACAACTGGCTGAGAATGGAAATATGCTAATACGGGACAGTTTGTCATTGGCTGTGGGCGGGGCTTGAGCAGTATGACATCATACCACTCAGAAAATTAAAATGGCTTGATAATTGAGACTGTTTGGGTTTTTGGGAATTAAAAAAAAAAGATTTTTTATCATTGTAGGGTGGTTGTGTTCAGACACATTTATATGCAAACACCATCTAAAAGTGAATTTTGCATCTGATGTCCCCTTTAAGAGAAATAAAATGTAGTAGGACTTTCAAAACACAACTTTTCACCATAGTTATTAAATGACTGCAAAGATATGATGATTAAATACTGCAAAGAACATGATGATTTACCACATTTTTAACACCCTACCAGAAGAAACGAAAATAGATGATATATTCGCAGCTGTCTGTGATTGTACAATCATAGGGTCACTGAGAGTTCTTTCAAGTGTGATTTGCTTGTCATTCCACTTGTTAATTAATGTTGTTTATGAACGACTACATTCCAGAGTTAAAGACTTTTTCTGAAAATGAACGGACCCCAGATCCACAGCTGCCTTTGTGTCTTCATTTCACAAACATTTGTCATCTCATCAACATCTTTAATCACACTTTTTTTTTTACTGAAACTGGGTGCACACTCTATGCATTTTGCCACTTTTTTGTTTTCAGAGACTCACCCAGTCTTTTTTTTTTTTTTTTCAAGGCAAAATTCATGTGATTAGTTCTGAAACTGACAATGGTATGTGGACTGCACTGCAAAAATATTTTAATCAGTATTTTGTCTAAAAAACTAAAGTGTGGCATTAACCCATTTGCAAAAATGTTCTTTTTTAAAGCATAAATCTAACAAAATGCAGTATGTTTATGTATACAAACAAGAAAAAGCAATTTACCAGTATGGTAAAAAAAAAAAAAAAAATTCTAAATACAAAATGTAAATCCATCTTGTTTTAGGGATGTTTAGTTATTTATACTGTGGAATAATAGACACATACTGAAGAAAATGATTAAGTAGTGTTTTAAAATGTGACCCTGGACTACACAACCGGTCACAAGTAGCATAGGTATATTTGTAGCAATAGCCAAAAATACAAATGGATTTGGGTCAAAATTATTGATTTTTCTTTTATGCCAAAAATCATTAGGATTTTAAGTAAAGATCATGTTTCATGAAGCTGTTTTGTAAACTTCCTAACTTTAAAGGCGATTTTCTCAATATTAAGATTTTTTTTGCCCCCTCAATTTCCAGATTTTCAAAGAGTTGTATCTCGACAAAATATTGTACTATCCTAACAAACCATACATCAATGTAAAGCTTATTTATTCTTTCAGATGATGTGTAAATCTCAGTTTCAAAAAATTTACCCTTATGACTGGTTTTGTGGTCCAGGATCACAAATGTGTTTTAAAACTAGTCAGAGCAGTCCAGTCTGGCATGTATCCAATCATTAACATCGTCATACTATGTGATAAGAAACAATATTAAAGTAGTAAATCATACAGTGTACACCCGCATTAACATTAGAACAAAAAAATCTCAGAGCAGTTAATGTTGTGCATTGCTCAGTGTGAACATTCCCCCTTTCGTCATGTTTCCTCAAGTTCAGGCTCTTCTGGAAGTGTGGTGAGATCTTGTATGACTACCTGTGGAGTTGGCATAGTGACAGGCATTGGCATTGACATGGGCATTACGACTGGCACTGCCCCTCGTGAACTTTGTGGCACTGCGTCCCTCTGTAGTTCCGGAGCAAGAGCAGGTGCTGGTGCCTCCTGCAGGTGTCTCCTGTACTGCACGAAGCTGCACGTTTTTAAGACAATGGCGATGACGTTCTTACCCATGAGTATTCCAGACACTCGGATGTCCCTATAAAACACCATATTTCCTCCCCGTATAAAAATCGTAATAAAGTTAATGGCGACCAAACTGAGAATGGGATACAGCAACATCTTGTGCGGCACGATGTTCACGCCTTGCATGCTAATTTCGCTTAGCGACACACAGGGAAGTATCAGAAGTAGTATGTAGCAGTAGAAAAAAGTAAGGCCCTCCACCCATAGAGGGAGCCCTTTTCTTTGAGGTTCCCATAGGCTGGCCTGAATGTCCAAGATGTCGAGAAGATCAACCACAACCCAGAACAGCCGACTCCTCAACTCCTCTCTCTTCTTGATCGGGCGGACATATTCCATGTGGTCGATGGCTGCCAGCGTTACGTAAAGTCCTGGCACAAACACGGAAAGCAGCACCGTCAAAGCCTTGCAGGTAAGAGCGTCCGCTCTTTCACCTTCAGCCTTGTAGTTCTGATAGACGAAGTATACCTTGATTTCCAGCACAAAGATGTAGAAGAACCAGAGGATCATGGCATAGCCACGTTTAGCAGTTCGAACCTCAGCGCCGACCCATACTGCAATGTACCGCAGCACGATGAGAAAGCACACGTCCCCTACCATCACCATGATGCAGACGCCCACCTTCCTTGGACCTTGATTCTGCTCCACAAGGTAGGCGTCCAGCAGTGCCATGCTGCTCATGATCAGCACACATGAAAGGCAAACATGTGGCTTGTTAGAAGGGGGCGGTGGAACCATGTTGACTATGAGGGACAAGATGAGAACGATTGGTGGTTGAATGTTCAGTCAAACAGAGTTTTGTAGACCCATATGAGTTGCCTTAACTGTTTATCCCAAAGGCACAGCAGTCAAGGAAACAGTAGTTCATCTAAATCTGCTTAATAGCTGCACAGCAACCTGTTCCTCAAAATGGGAGAAAGAGATAATGAGGCAGCAAGACAAAAAAGATCAAGAATGAGCCACACTTGATGTTTCTAAATTCAGCCAAAAGCAAGCAACCTAATGCACAGGATGTGCTCCGTAGTAGCTCACAGCAAACCTGTTACCGCTGTTAGTCATTAGTCCTCTCGCCTTAACTCACTCCCACAGTTCTCCGAGTGAACGTTGGCAACCTATGCATACTGATCGCAGCCGCTTCGGTTTTCATTAATCGTTAATTGCATCGTTCATAGCCAGAGTCTTAAATATTTTAGTCCTCCCGGTCTGTAAGCACAACCACCGGCTCTTATTTTCCAAGGAAGAGTCTCACAGCTTAAAAAGCGAGAGGGGAAGGCGAAATAAGCCACATGCTCTCTGAAAGAGTGGGTCAGGAATGATCGGCTGTGATAAATTTCTCATTTTATGCCAGAAGTGAATTCGTTCCCAGCACTAATCCTCAGAGTGCCACACACAAGACTAGAGCTGACATGCTTCTCCTGTGAGGTTCATCATTCCAGACTGCACTGAATAGTAAGTCTGCATGTGGTTTACGTATGCATGTTTTCTCAGAAAAATTGCAGCAGAAGATGTCTTTGAAGCCTCCGAAGTCTCAAATCCGATCTAATCCTCAGATCTCTCCCTCCCACCAAAAATCGATGTTGGTTTTGAAAGGTAAAGTATTTAAAAGTAAGTTTATCTCTAAGAAAATGACCTCTTTTCTGAAGGATTAAAAGCACGGCACTCCTCCACAGTAACAATCCTGCGCCTCCTGTGGATTGAATCACTTTATTCTCATCTCCTCTCTGGTATCGACGCCAAAGAAGTCAATAAGTTTCCACTTGTCCTCACCTCCGAAATCTCTGCAGCAATCTCAGTCTTCCTCCTTTCATCCTCTCAAACTCCAGAGCAACGTGCTGTGCACAGCCTGTGGCTCCGCAACATAGTCTGGTTGGATTTCACCCTCCTCCTGCTGTTTTTCTCTTCTCTCCTCCCTCTCTCTGCTCCCCTCCACTTATGCGCAGTCAGGCGTTGGGTGTCAAAGAGGGACGCTCAGCAACAGCTACAGATAAAGACCGCGTGAAGCTTTCATTTGATCAGAGCTGCGCTGTCACAACTAGACCAAGGGTCTACATACAGTAGCTCTCTTAGGGATTCCCTTTATCAGACCTTCGGTTCCTTAGAAGTTCCGCTTCAAATCGTGAGCTGTGCAGTGGTCCAGGGGTCTTTGATCTGACAAAGGAAATCTCAGAGAAACTGCGACTGAAACAATAAAGAGAGTGAGTAAAGGTTTCCACAATGCAGAAGCAAACACTGAGAGCATCAGGACAAAGATGGTTGGTCTTGATGGTAGTCCTCATTTGTGAAAAGTCTTGCAAGATTCAAGAATTTAAAAAAAGGTAAAAACAGTACTATTGTGAATTATTACAATTTTAAAAATCTGTTTTCTATTCTATTCTATTTTCATATTTCATATTTTTTTCTGATCTGTCTTTCTTTCTTTAGTCGCAAAGAAATGACATTTTTTGTGGAAAACATTCCAGGATTTTTCTCCATATAGTGGACTTCAATGGTGGCCAACGGTTTGAAGGTTCAAATTGCATTTTTAGTGCAGCTTCAAAGGACTCTACACAATCTCAGCTGAGAAATAAGAGTCTTATCTAGTAAAACGATATTTATTTTCTTAAAAAAAAAACAATTTATACACTTTTTAACCACAAATACTCTTCTTGCGCTAGCTCTGTGATACGCATGTGTTCTTAATCTGTGCACTCTGGTTCAAAAAGTTAGAGTAGGTGAAAAACTCAAACTCCTACAACTTTAAAATCGCCCATTATTGTTGTTTGACTTTTTTTTGTAAAGAGCGTTCGACTTTCTTTGCACGTTTGCTTTTTTTAACACTGGGTCGGTACATCACACGTGACCTTTCCAATGTGACTGTGTAATGTGTGAAGTTGAGGATTTGTGATTAAAAAGAATAGAAATTTGTCTTTTACTTAGAAAATGACTGATAGTTTTGCTAGCTAAGACCCTTATTTCTCTGCTGGGATTGTGTATAGTCCTTTGAAGCTGCATTGAATCTGCAATTTGGACCTTCAACCCATTGGCCACCATTGCAGTCCACTATTTGGAGAAAAATCCTGGAATGTTTTCCTCAAAAACTTTAATTACATGAACATCTTGGATGACATGAGGTGAGGTAATTATCAGAAAACTTTCATTCTGGAAGTAAACTTCTTTAATATTTTCGGTGGAAACCATAATACATTTTTGCCAGGGTTCTTGAAAAAAGTTCAAAAGGACAGCATTTTTTTTAAAACATTTTTTAAAATTACAAATGTCTTTCCTGTCACTTTTGATAAATTTAATGTGCCCTTTTGCGGAAATACAATGTGAAGTATTATTTAAAGTATTGAATTGAAATGAGTGAAATATGAATTTAAATTATTTAAAACATTAATATTAAAATACTATTAATTTTAATACATTATTAGCGTCAACCAAAGTTAAAGTTCAGCTAAATGTTTAATTGTCTGTCTCAGTGAAATGTATATTGTACAATAAATGCTTTACTACTTTCAGCAGATTTTTACGTGAAAAATTAGAATGTATGTAGTTTATAAATACATTTAGAATTATATATAGTCATATATATATATATATATATATATATATATGTATATATATATATATATATATATATATATATATATGTATATATATATATATATATATATATATATATATGTATATATATATATATATATGAAACTTCTGCAATGTGTTTTTAAGCTAGTGAAAAATGCGTCTGACACAGAAATGATGCTTAAAATGCAGCTTTTCAGATCACGCCATTTTTCAGAGCTCTCGTTATACGTATGTTGATGTATGTGCTTACTGGGGGTTCTCCAGAGTGAAAAGGAAACTGCATGCAAGCTATAATGGAAATGGGGAAAAAGAGGTAAAAATTTGTTTGATTCCAGGGCTGGGGGCAAAGCTTTCATTTATGAACTAACAAGGAAGAACAAAAAATTCTGATGGAGATTTAAGCATGCAATGAGGAAGAAAAAAGTGTAACAAGATTTCCTTAGGCTACAGAAAAAAACCTGCACATTTAAACTCCACCGAACCAAACCTGAACTGCAAAACTACAGGTGTTTTAGAGCAAATTTAGAACCAAACTAAGCTTTTCATGCCTTTTTGTCATCTTGGAGCTCATCTGTATGCAAATGCATTCCTAAATGTTGACGAAATCAGCTATATGCATTTAAAATGAACATTCTTACTCATACCACATGCTGGGTATGGCTGATTAGATCAGCGATTATTCATAAACCTTCAAATCAAATCACCCCAATGATCGACAATGAATTAAAAATGCACAGAGACTTTGTTGTTAATTATAAAGCGTATTACTTATAAATGTTCTCCCATCTTAGATTACCCGAGCGTTAGACGGTCATGAATATTGGACAAGAATCCAGACCATTAGTTCCAACAACGAGAGGCCAATCTCTCGCCTTTGTTAATTGGATGTGTTTGATCACTTTCCCTGCCCCCTTCAGAAAAGCACCAGACATCAATCTAAATGTGCCACCGAGAGCTATTACAGTAGACCGAATCATCTGATGGATGGTAGTTTCTACCGTCGATGTGTCAAAATGTGCATCCATCCACAAGCACCATGAGACAGAGACTCAGATGAGTACATGCCCATAAATGACCATTAATAAATGATTCAACAGAGTGAGACGAACTTAAGAAGAATCTGTTCAGAGTGGCATACTAATGCACTGCTGTTTTTAGTTTTAAAAAAAAAAGCAAATAGTATGTAAAACAGGCACCGCATACACTGACAAGCATTTTAAACATTTGGCCAAAAGTTTTGAGAATGACACAAATATTAGTTTTCACAAAGTTTGCTGCTCAACTGCTTTTAGATCTTTGTTTCAGTTGTTTCTGTGATGTACTGAAATATAATTACAAGCACTTCATACGTTTCAAAGGCTTTTAACGACAATTACATGACATTTATGCAAAGAGTCAGTATTTGCAGTGTTGGCCCTTCTTTTTCAGGACCTCTGCAATTCGACTGGGCATGCTCTCAATCAACTTCTGGGCCAAATCCTGACTGATAGCAACCCATTCTTGGAGAATCACTTCTTGGAGTTTGTCAGAATTAGTGGGTTTTTGTTTGTCCACCCGCCTCTTGAGGATTGACCACAAGTTCTCAATGGGATTAAGATCTGGGGAGTTTGGTCCCCGAGCCACTTAGTTATCACTTTTGCCTTATGGCACGGTGCTCCATCGTGCTGGAAAATGCATTGTTCTTCACCAAACTGTTGTTGGATTGTTGGAAGAAGTTGCTGTTGGAGGGTGTTTTGGTACCATTCTTTATTCATGGCTGTGTTTTTGGGCAAAATTGTGAGTGAGCCCACTCCCTTGGATGAGAAGCAACCCCACACATGAATGGTCTCAGGATGCTCTACTGTTTGCATGACACAGGACTGATGGTAGCGCTCACCTTTTCTTCTCCGGACAAGCTTTTTTCCAGATGCCCCAAACAATCGGAAAGAGGCTTCATCGGAGAATATGACTTTGCCCCAGTCCTCAGCAGTCCATTCGCCATACTTTTTGCAGAAGATCAATCTGTCCCTGATGTTTTTTCTTTGGAGAGAAGTGGCTTCTTTGCTGCCCTTCTTGACACCAGGCCATCTTCCAAAAGTCTTGGCCTCACTGTGCGTGCAGATGCGCTCACACCTGCCTGCTGCCATTCCTGAGCAAGCTCTGCACTGGTGGCACTCCGATCCCACAGCTCTTTAGGAGACAATCCTGGAGCTTGCTGGACTTTCTTGGACGCCCTGAAGCCTTCTTAACAATGCAGTGGAAAGTTTTTTTTTCGGGATTAAGTTAATTTTCATGGCAAAGAAGGACTATGCAATTCATCTGATCACTTTTCATAACATTCTGGAGTATATGCAAATTGCTTTTATAAAAACTTAAAGGAACCGTATGTAGGATTGTGGCCAAAACTGGTACTGCAATCACTTTCAAAATACTGTAGAACGGTGTATCCCCTCCCGCTCCCCCCTGACTCGAGGTTGCCAGCTAAGCTGCAGGAGTAGGCTGCTAGTGCTACAAGGAGCTTCCAATGGCAAGTGACGAGTCCTACACAGTAATTTGTTTTTCTTCTGTTAATTATGTTTATGCTTCACAAGAGATGTTTTGCGAAGTAATTATGTGTCGCAAAAATTTACAGATGGCGATTAGCCAAATATTTCGCAATGTACTGTAATACCACAGTTCAGTCGGAACATAGATTGTTTTCATACCCTGCTAGTGGTGCGATATAAAGCTTTTTATGAACGCATTTAGCACTGCCGACCGTGGAAAATCCACTGTGTACGGAAGCAAAGTTAGCCAAACATAGATGAATCTTACCTGTCCAGGGGAAAATTAGCAACGTTGGCGTCTATCTTGAAATTCTTCTCCGTTTTCAGCCGTCTCCATCTTTCAAAGGCATCTCCTATACCAATCCTTGTTTTATTTCGGACTTTGTCGCGACGTATTTCGGATTCATAACGAGGTCTTTTAGGTTTCGTAACGTTATACATGTTTTATCTGACACGTTCGTATAGCTGCCGCTGTAACGCAGCTGTAACAGAGCTGGCAACCCGTCTCACAAAACTCTACTGATTTCGTGATTGGTAGATAGCTGGAGGGTGGCGCCTCAGACCAAAACACAAAATGACAACAATAACATCAGTTGAGGGCTGCAACTCTCACTTTTAAATGACAATATCCCGGCCGGACCACTGTTGTCAGTGATATAAGTATTTGAAATGAACATGATTTCTTAATGTCTAGTGACATGTCAGGGCCATTTTATGATTAACTGACATAAATTTCTTACATACGGTTCCTTTAAGCAGCAACTTTAACAATTTCCAATATTTATGTAATTTTCAAAACTTTTGGCCACGACTGTACATTAGTAGGTGTTTCCATTTCAAACACAAAATTTATGGGAGGAGAGTATTAAAATGATTTGTGCTCATCATTACAACATGTTTTTGGCGCATATACCAGTAAAGCAGGCGGTAGTAAATCACACGCTAAATTTTCATTCTCATTGGCGCTTTTATGGAATTGCACTCTAATGCTAATTAGCCGTGTTTAGTAAATCTGGCCCTTAATGTTTTCATTTTGGTAGTTTATTAAAGCAATTTTGGTATTTTTTTTATTTAAAGAAACATTAAAAATGTGGTTGCTGTTATTTACAAATATTTTTTACGGTTATTGGGCCTCATTCATTAAACACGAGTGCAATAAATTTTTGTGTAAATTGCTCATAAAGCCATTTTGGCATAAACTTCTGAATTCTTGAAAATGGTTGTATTTTCAAAATGTTAGCTGGTATGAAAGAAATGTACACCTACTCCCTATATTGTCTTTTTTTTTAACTGTTTAATGTTGGGTAAAACACAGCGCTCGTGACTGCCCATTTTCACCCAGCTGTCCAATCATTGGAGAAGGGGCGGGACAAATACTACACTGACCAACTATTACCATCCTACTTATATAAGGACCGTACAACAATGGAGGCATTAAAGGGTTAGTTTGCCCAAAAATGAAAATTAGCCCATAATTTACTCACCCTCCAGGCTTCCTAGGTGTATATGACTTCCTTTCAGTCAAATCAAATTGGAGTTATATTAAAAGTTATCCTGGCATTTCCAAGCTTTAAAATTGCATGGCCGGGTGGTTTCTCTTCATCAGAGAATCAAGGGGAGAGATCAAAACAAAACAACGGTCACAAATCAGATGTACAAAATGAGGATTTGTAAAGAAAAATGTTGGAGGATTCTGATATAAGCCAAGATGAGACTGGTTTTCCTTTGCTAAATTAAGGAATTTTTGCTTTGCTTCCTTTGCTCCTGTAAACAAGCATTGGTTTTCACAAGACTAACCGGAGCACTTTTTATTATGGATGAATGCACTTTATTGGACTTGTTTTAGACTGATGAAGAGAAAGACCCACCCATGCCATTCTAAAGCTTGGAAATGCCAGGATAATTTTCAATATAACTCTAATCGGATTCCTCTGAAAGAAGGCAGTCATATACACCTAGGATGCCTGGAGGGTGAGTAAATTTTCATTTTTGGGTGAACTAACCCTTTAATATTTCTGGTTACTTCTTTTTTATATTCGGTAATATTATTCAAAATAAGATACTAGTAATACGTCACTGCCGTGGATCATTGCAACCAAAGCATCTCAGCTGGAAAAAAGTTATGTGTTCTCAAACACCACTAGCTGTCTGTTTTTAGAAGAGCGCCTGTTTTTTTTTTTTTTTTCAGCTTGCTAAAACCTGTTGGTGAACACTTTTGGTGGGAACTTTTTCACAACATGCGAAATATGTACCGCCAAGTATATTTTGTGACATATTTGATGTGGAATGTCCACTGAGTGGCGCTAAAAAGGTGTTTTTTCCCCCGGAACAGATGAACGTACATATGGTATGTTTTATGTGATGTTGGTTTAATGCTCCGTGACATTTTAAAATACACGATCTGCACTACACCTAAACCTACCCGATATGTATATGACATAATGTGACGTAAAAATGCAATTGCAAGCATGCCATTTTAGCTTGTTTTTTAATCTTTCAGTTCTTTCATCGAGAGTCATGTTTTTCACGGGATTCGTATCCAAGGATTTCGCATACTGAGTCCAATTCCATGCCGGCTGAGGTAAGTTTTCGCCATGAGAGCAGGTAGGAATATTTATCGTTAGCTATAAGGTCTTTTAGTCTTTTTTGCATTTATGTAATATACTGAAGCTAAACCTGAAAAGGGAGTCCAGAATATGCCACTGCATTCTTAGACACGTAACTTACGTAGTTGTAGTACATAGGTGGGGATTATGCTAATTGTGAATGAGCGTGCACACTCTATTTAATATAACGTTTACGTATACATATACACGTTTAACTATTAAATCATATCTGATCTTATGACGAAAATGTACCTGTGGGAATTTTTTCACAAGACGTGAAATACATACCAATAAGTACATATCACCACAGTTTCCAAAAAAAATGAACACTAGAGGGGGTAAAACAGTACACCACAGTTTCCAAAAAAAATTAACACTAGAGGGGATAAAACAGTAAGCATTTGTAATCGTTTTCATACACATGATTACAGCTCCATATGTTTCGCTTTCTGGATGTAACAAGGCATGGCAAGAATTTCAAATCCTGTGAAAAACATGAGTCAAGATCAAAAAACAAGATAAACAGTATGTTTGCAATTGCGTTTTTACGTCACATTCGCTTCTGTTCATACTGTTGGGTAGGTTTAGGTGTAGTGCCGATGGTACATTATTTAAAATGTCACGGAGCATTAGAGTTATAGCGCCACTCAATGGACATTTTAAGTCAGAAATGCGGTGACACGTACAAAACCAACGTCACTTAAAAAGTACCATATACGTTCATCTGTTCCGAGGAAAGAAAAGAACACTCTTTTAGCGCCACTCAGTGGACATTACACATCTCATATGTCACGAGACGTACATGGCAGTACGCATTTCACATCTTGCGAAAAAGTTCCCACAGGTATGTTTTCATTATGAGATCAGGTTGATCAAATCTAATGTTTACAAAGCATTTGTGAATCTGTGAACCTTTTTTTCAGTGTAGTCAACATACTATGGTTGTGTACTGGTATTCTATGCCAGCATTTCCATAATGGGCACACGCATACTGTAAAAAATGTAGTACAAAAAAGCAGTATGCCATTCCGAACATATCAAATGCGCCAACTAAGGAATCAAATGGGCTGCATTCAAACTTTTCATTCCGAAAGCACATTTGTCTCGTTTAACGAGCCCCTTAACACAAACTTGGCAAGCGGTGCAAAATTACCCTCTGCTTAACCTGAGCAATTACAAGTCCCAAACTTGCCGCAGAATACACTGCACCCATATCCTCAGCGTAACGAAACGAAACATACCCTTTATGTCTCTTAATTAAATCTGCTAGCTGTAACTGTAAGTGACGCTGAGCATGTCCTATGTAGTGTAGAGGGAGGCATAATTCCATTACTGCACCATACAGGGAGATGCAGATGCAAACTGGGAGCATCCGTAATCGTATTCGATCAGAGAAGCAATAAACCGTGAAAGCAATAAAACAAGTCCTCGGACCTAAGCAACATGCATTATACATGGGACCAGGATGCTGTAAGATGAAATACAGAAGTTTTCTGCCTTCTGCTGATGTGTTAATGTAAGCCGTGTAAATCTTTGAAGGAGTTTGCTTACAGCGAGTGGCTATTAAATAAATCTTGCACTTGAAGTCTTTAGACTCTGAATAAGTGGTGGAACTGCAGTAACAAGCACATATAATGTCCGGATCATTTCTGCTATGTAGTGCATTTTCATGTTTCCATAATGGATGAAATATTAAACTCACAAATTTTAAAGACGGAAACCATGTTGGTTAAGTGAACATGGAATGAATTTCAAATAACTTCAGTAGTTTCGTTTGAACTTCAAACATGAAAAATTCCTTTTTATTATTTTTAACCATGTTTGAAATTGAAAACAATGTCAAATTACCATACTGATTTCTGTAATTGTATCTTTTATCAAACACAATTTATCAAATGCACTGCGGTTTTCCCTCCAAAATGATGTCAATTCTCTTTTTTCAGAATTCCTTAAGTGAATCAGTCACCAAACAATGCAGCAAGTGTGTGCAAATAAACAACGCAACCATTTCTTAGTGAATTTCTCCCGCAGAGTACAGGAATGACCCGTCTATCGATGAAAGCAATGATTGCGTCTGCTGAAAATGATTGTTTTTTTTTTTTTTTTCCCCTTTGTGTGCACAGAGGAAGCACTTATTTTCTTCAATGTGTTTTCCTCTGTCTGTGAGTAAGAGAGATCGGGCTCCAAGTGTTCATTTTTAGCAGTGGCCTACTTCTCTGTCACCATGAAGAATTGTCCCCGGGCATAAGACCTGTTCTTCGTACCTCTCTCCTTCCGTCTTCCCCTTTCTTTCTCTCTCTCTCGCTCTCTCTCTCTATCCCTCAACCTTTTTTCTCCTTCCATGTGCCTTAAGTTTTCACCCAAATCCACAGAGCTCTTCAGTAGAGGCTTGTTAAAGGAATAGCTCATTCAAAAATCAGGAGTCTGTCATTATTTACTCACCTTCTAGACCTGGATGCTGATATTTCTTCTGCAAAGCAAATATTTTTTTTCTAAGAAATTAAACATTGAAACTCTGGTCAACATGACAGTTGTCCAAAAAATTCAAATGCAAATTCATATTGACTTTTTTTTCTCAGAATTGCGAGATATAAACTCACAATTCTGAGAAAAAAGGAGGAATTGCAATTAACTCAGTACATAGTTGAAGCACCTTTACAACCTCAAGTCTTTTTGGGTATGATGTGACAAGCTTTGCACATCTGCATTTGGCAATTATCTGCCATTCTTTGCCTCACCTTTTCACCTCTCAAGCTCTGTCAGCTTGGATGGGGGCTGGCAAACATTTTCTAGAGTCCTAGTTGTTCCAATCGTCTTCCATTATGGATAATGGAGGCTACATGCTTCTGTGAACCTTCAATGCAGCAGATTTTTTTCTGAACTCTTCCCTAGATCACTGCCTTAACGCAAGTCTGTCACTGAGCTCTACAGGCAGTTATCTTGACCTCAGGACTTGGTTTTTGCTCTGATATGCATTGTCAGCTGTTAGACCTTTTCTGAGAGGTGTGTGCTTTTCTAAATCATACTCATTCAAATGAATTTGCCACAGTTTAACTCCACTCGAAGTGTAGTAACATCTAGAAGCAATATGAATGCTCCTGAGCTACATTTCAAGTGTCCCAGAAAAGGGTATGAATACTTATGCAACGGGAAGGAGTAAGGAGTGTAGATTGATGTGTGAAAAAAGTAATTTAAAGTATTTTAACGTAAGGCAGCAACATAACAAAATGTGAAAAAAAATGAAGGGGTATGAATAATTTCGCAAGGCACTGTAAACTTGCAATTGCAAGTTACTGTATGAAGTCGGAATTGCGAAATATGAACTCACAATTGCGAGTTATAAACTCAGAACTGTGATAAATAAACTTTCAATTGCGAGTTATGAAGTCAGAATTGCGAAATATATAGTCAGAATTGCGAGTTTTGACAAAAAAAAAGTCAGAATTTGTTTTCGATGTAACTTACTCCATTTAAAAGTAGACATTTCAAGCTTTCTATACATATATTTCCTATGTCTGTAAAGTAGGTATTCACTGTGATTCATGTTTTATTTTCATGTCTGTGAAGAGAGGTGATGGAGACCGAGATGGCAGAGAGCGCACCCTGTTTTTTTCTTTATTTTACAAAAGTACATTGTTCTGTTGATATTATGACTATACACAAAGAAAAGTAGAGCCTTTGCAGCTTCAAACCCTATTCTTATCTGTGAGATCTTTTTCATGTCTGCGGGTTGAAGCGACCCCAATAACGTGAAATTTAGCCCCTGGAAGGCATTTCTCACATTGTCCTACAGAAGCATTAAAATAGTGTAGATTAGCGTATAATGTTTTATTCATTTAACATATTTAATATTGGGGCCTCCAAGTTGTTTGACATATTTCAACTTTTTGAACAACACAGTAGTTATGTTCTCTGGTAATTAGTTACTTTTATGACGATGTAACTCAGTTACTATTTGTGAGAAGTAACTAGTAACTATAACTAATTACTTTTTTAAAGTAACGTGCCCAACACTGGATATAAACTTGCAATTGTAAGTTACTGTATGAAGTCAGAATTACGAGATGTGAACTCGCAATTCAGAGAAAAAAAACGTAAGAGTAGCGAGTTTAAAAAAAAGTCTGAATTGCGGGATATAAACTTTTTTTTTCTCAGAATTGCGTTATATAAACTCACAATTGTGAATTATAAAGTCAGAATTGCAATATATAAACTCGTAATTCCAACGTATATTCTCCAAATTGCGTGCTATTAAATTACAATTGCAAGTTACTGTATAAAGTCAGAATTGCAAGATGTGCACTTGCAATTCCTAGAAAAAAATGTGTATCCTGCAATTCTCACTTTGTTTCTCAGAATTCTGTGATATGAACTTACAGTTGCGAGTTACTGTATAAAGTCAGAATTGCGAGATGCGAACTTGCAATTCCTCAATTAAGTCAGAATTGTGAGATATAAACTCGCAATTGTAATTTCTCTCAGAATTGTGTGGTAAAACTTGCAGTTACAGTGCGAGTTATGCAGTCAGAATTGCAAGATGTGAACTCGCAATTCAGAGAGAAAAAAAGTAAGAGTAGCGAGTTTAAAAAAGTCTGAATTACGGGATATAAACTCGCAATTCTCACTTTTTTCTCAGAATTGCGTTATATAAACTCACAATTGTGAATTATAAAGTCAGAATTGCAATATATAAATTCGTAATTCCTACTTATTTTCTCTGAATTGTGTGCTATAAACTTACAATTGCAAGTTACTGTATAAAGTCAGAATTGCAAGATGCGAACTTGCAGTTCCTCAAAATTAAGTCAGAATTGTGAGATATAAACTCGCAATTGTAATTTTTCTCAGAATTCTGTGATAAAGCTTGCAGTTACAGTACGAGTTATGAAGTCAGAATTGCGAGATATAAAAAAGTCAGAATTGCATGATATAAACTCGCAATTATCACTTTTTTCTCAGAATTGCGTGACGTAAACTCGCCAGTGTTTTAAAAAAAAAAAATCTGAATTGCGAGTTAAAAAAAAAGTAAAAAGTATATAAACTTCCAGTTCTCACTTTTTTCTCAGAATTGCAAAATGTAAACTCGCAATTCCGAGGAAAAAATTTCAGAATTGTGAGTTTAAATATAAACTTATATATAAAATTCTGACTTTAGAACACACAATTGTGAGATATAAACTTCTATAAATTCTTATAATATATCAGTCTTGTTTTCCCTTAAAATTGGACTTCATAACACCGAATTGAGTTTATGTCTCGCAATTCTGACTTTATTTCTCGTAATTGCGAGTTTATATCAGGATTCTGAAAAAAATGTCTTAATATGACTTAAATGTGGAAATTGCAAAGACTGAAATAGTATTTTCTTGTAAAACCTACTCTAATAATTTTAGTTTTACTTACAACTTCGAAAAATCCTTTTTTTTACATTGTATACTAAAGGCTAACTGAAACCTAGCTGCGGTAATATAATGTAATATGTAGTTTAAAAGACATAAATACACTATTTGTTAAGCAATTTCTGTCACTTCTAATCAGCTACTGAACAGAGTACCAATAAGAAAGTTAAACAAAGTGCAAAAGACATACGTACACAAGTTAAGAAAAAATACATTATGTACACATGCGATGGAAGATCATAACCCTATACACACGCATTTCTGCATTATTCAACATAACCTGATTGAGTGTATGTGTGTGTGCGCTGAGTGGGAGTTCGAGGTCTCTGGTTTCTGCCTTGGTAACTGCAGACGGAGATTGCAGACTATGTCGCCCTCGGGCAAATCGACTTTCATTTCAAACGGTTCACCCACAGTGGCAGCTTACTGTACGGTACCTCTCTCTCCGATAATAACTCGTCAACACATTCTGTCGGATTTATGGCTAGCAACTGCAAGTTAACATATTGGTTCATCTCATAAATTCCCAGCATGTTTATGGAGACATTTTAGGTCCATGCGTGAATGGGTCCATTTGCTGATGAGCATCAAAAAGAAAGATTTAACACTGAATATCTGATTAGAATAGCATGAGACATTGGCTGTTGGCACAAGGAGATTTTTTTTTTTATTATTATTGTTTGTATGCGCATATATCTTCAGGCAGTTTTTCCATGCCTTACTGGTTCTTCCCCCATGAATAACTTCACTATTGCTGCATTTTTAAAACATTTACGTCATGTCACGTATTCACAGAAATGAAGCCAAATCCCAATGTGTAGCTATATATAGGATTCGAGGAATCAAATACAGTTTTAAAAAAAAGAAAATAATCACAGTTGAGTATGTTAGCGTACAAAAACAAAAACAGCTGCACCACAACAACCGATGTAATCTTTTTGCGAACAAATGATTTGAATGAGTCGGTTCTTTTTTGTCATTTAACCATCAACCAGTCTGATTTGCCAATGAATGACTCTGAGTTGGTTCTTTTTAGTAAATCACACACATGCAGTGCAACCGCTGTAATCTGTTTGCGAACTTATTGCGAATTTTAATGAGTCGTTTTTTTTAGTCAATAAAAACTTACAGCACAATCAGAGTAGTCTGATTTTCGAACAGATGATTCTAATGAGTCAGTTCTTTTTAGCAAGTTAAAAACTTACAATGCAACCAGTGTAGTCTGCTTCACAAACGAACAGTGTTGGGGGTAACACATTACAAGTAATGCAAATTACGTAATAATATTGGTTTTTCCAAGTAACTGTAAAGTAACGCATTACTTTTTAATTGACAAGAAAATATCTGCGTTACTTTTTCAAACAAGTAACGCCAGTTACTTTTTCCCCTCATTTATTGATTAAAAGCTCTCCTGTCCCCATGTTGAGAGAAATTGTGAGTGTTACTTTAGTTCTAGAATAAATGTTAACATGCAAGTAAAATTCTCACTCACTAAAAAAACTGATACAGTATTCCTCAAAATGAATAGAAACAGTGACATTCAACGCAAACCTACAATAGTTAAATATGTTAAATAATACAGATATCCTTTATGTATTTAATCTCATTTTATTAACCAATGTCTTTTCTGCCGACCTTCGATGAGTTGACATTTGTTCTTCTGCGGTCTACTGTACAGACATGAATTTACTTTTCTCTAAGAGGCTTTTGGTGTGAAAAGGCTTTTATATTTGCCAAAAATATAACTTTTTTATATTAAAAACAAACAAGCAAGCCCTGCCCAAATTTAAAAAGTAATGCATAATTAACGTAACGCATTACTTTCCATAAAAGTATCTAAGTAACGTAATTAGTTACTTTTTTAGGGAGTAACTCAATATTGTAATGTATTACTTTTAAAAGTAACTTTCCCCAACACTGCAAACGAATGACTCTAATGAGCTGGTTCTTTTCAGTGAACCACACACATGCAGCAAAACCAATGTAATCTGTTCGCGAACAGATGATTCTATTGAGTCGGTTCTTTTTAGCAAATTAAAAACTTACAGCGCAACCAGTGTAGTCCAACTCAAGAACCGTTGTTTGTAGTGAATCAAACACATGCAGCGCAACCAGTCTGACTCACAAATGAATGACTCTAATGAGCCGGTTCTTTTCAGTAAATCACACACATGCAGCACAACAATTGAATCTGTTTGTGAACAAATGGTTCGAATGAGTCAGTTCTGTATATTCAATTAAAAACCAGCGCAACCAGTGTAGTCCAACTTGCAAACAAATTAATCAAATGAACCGTTATTGCAGTGAATGCAATGAACACATGATTCTAATGAGTCGGTTAATTCTAATGAGTCCATTCTTTTAGCAAGTTGGTCTTAGCTGGTTTAAGCTGGAAGTAGTTGGTTTTAGCTGGTCTCCCAGGCTGGTTTTAGCTGGTGGTCTCCCAGCCTGACCAGCCTAGCCAGGCTGTGAAAGTGGTCAAAACCCCTCTAAAACCAGCCTTTTGACCAGCTAAAACCAGCCAACAAGCCTAGGCTGGTTTTAGCTGTTTTTTTGGGGGTTTTTTCAGCAGGGAGTGTAGTCTGGTCTGCCATCGAATGACTCAAATAACTTTAATTTAATCTAATGAACCGTTAATGCAGTGAATCACACACATACAGCACAACTGATGTAATTTGTTTGTGAACGAATGATTCTAATGAGTCGGTTCTTTTTAGTCAATTACAGGCTACAGTGCAAAGTATTATTAAAAAAGACATTCCACACTGTGAAAAATCTCAGAGGACGTGGTCGGAAGCCAAAAGTGACACCTGTGCTGGCCAGGAGGATAGTGAGAGGTAAAAAAGATCACCACCAAGGCCATCCTGATGAATCTGGGCTCTGCTGGTGGCAACATCTCAAGGCAGACAGTCCAAGGAGGACACCACTTCTCCAGATAAGGCACACAAAAGCCTGCTTGGCTTTTGCAAATGCTCACAAAGAAGAACACGTCTGGTCTTCTGTTTTATGGTCAGATGAAACAAAAATTGAATTGTTTGGCCACGATGATGTAGCCTTCCTTTGGCGTAAAAAAAGGAGAAGCCTTCAACCCTAAGAACACCATCCCCACTGTCAAACATGGTGGTGGGAACCTAATGATTGTTTATTTTAGTGAATCAAAAACATACAGTGCCACCAATGTAATCTAATGTTTTTTTAGTCAATTAAAAACTTATAGCACAACAGTATGGTCCACCAATGAATGACTATAATGAATTGATTCTTTTTAGTGATTTAAAAACATAAGCTGCAGTGCAACCAGTGTAGTCTAACTTACAAACAAATGAATCTAATGAACCGTTACTGCAGCACAACCAGTCTAACTTACAAACGAATGACTCCAATGATGCAACATAACCGATGTAATCCGTTTGCGAACAAATGATTCTAATGAGATATTTTTAGTGAATCAAAAACAGCTCTTTTTAGCAAATCAAACATGCTGCACAACCAATGAAGTATGTTTGCTGAATGAATGACTGTAATGAGTTGGTTCTTTTTTACTGAATCAAGACATGCAGCACGACCAGTGTAGTCCATTTCACAAATTAGTAAAATGAAATGGTTCTTGTGAGTCATACACATGCAGTGAAACCAAAGTAGTATATTTCTCAATTGAATTGCTCTGAGATCTTTTTAGGGAATCAAACACATACAGTCTAAACATGCCAGTCTAACTGTGAACACTGCAAGTTACTGACTGGTTGTCCATTTGACAACGTAGTTAAAGAAAAAGATAATATGCTAATATGGCCATATTAAAATGTGCAGTGAATGCATTTCTTACACTTGCGGAGTAAAACGGGCATTAAAAGTAATTTAACTTTTAAAAGAGAACTTCAAAATTCTTGTGCTTTGTTTCATTTGAACACAAAAATGCCTCAAATTTGCATCATAAGCATATACAACCCCAGCACAATGTCAGCATAAATAGCGTCCGAGTCTATGATTATTGCTCTGCAATTAAATGTGAAGCAATCACGTGGATGTTGAGAACCATCACATCACAGGCGGTTTATTTTTAACGAGCCCACTTGATTAATCGCAGCAGATTCTAGAAGTCTCTAGGAAGGCTGCCGCTGACCCACAAAAATAATTCCAACCCCCCTCGTTTCCCAAGTTTTATGGTGCTCGTATTAAAAAGTCATGAGAAGACTTGCTAAAAATGCATTCGGCCGCATCAAATTAGCCCAATTAATGCTGGAAGTTCAGGAGCATGCATGTGTCACGGCATGCACCACTGCATTCTGTATTGCTTGTGTTCTCTCTTCCTCTAAAGTCTAGACCCTGATCGTAGCCCACTTTCATAACCCACCGCTAGGATTCAACAGCAGTTAAAAAGACGTGCAGCGGCACCTAAAAGTGTTTGGACACATAAACTAGTTAAAAATGCATGAATGTCTCTGCATTGCATAATTCAATATCAAAACAAGTGGTACATTCAACAATTTCTTCTCTTCCAGAGCAGTCTTTGATGTGTGTTCACGAGAGTACCACGGAAGAGAAGAAATTGATGAATAAAGTCATTATTTTTGTCGTCTTTGGACACAAAAAGTGTCACATGGACTATTTTAACACTGTCTCAGTTGCGTTGCTGTCTATCCAGGGTCAGAAAGCTCTCAGATTTCATCAAAAATATCTTAATTTGTGTTCCACGACTTTGGATAATAAGCTATTATTTATCCATTTGACATATTTGTATGCTTATTAGAGTCATTAGCTTAGCAACATGCTAACGACAAACTTAAATCAAATGCGTGTTTCTCTTCACAGAGTTGCCCGTGTAGAACATTTCGAAGGTTTTGAAACAGTTCAAACACATTTAGACCTGTTCTCGTTGTCAAATGTTGCTGAAGCCTGAGGGAAAACACAATCATTTTGAGATCAGAAAGTCGCTGCACAAATGTCCCAGACGAGTGAAGTGAGCTGTGAAAGGTCTTGCAGCATTTGTTTACAAATGCCACTCATACATTTTTAACGAACTTATCTCTAAACCTCTGACTTGAGTGTCCAAATACGTTTTTGGGGCCAGAGTATTTCGAAGTGGCGCCGAAAAACTGCCACGAGCGTTGCTTCAGTTTTCAAGGCGTATTTTTAGATCATGTTTACCCAGCAGATCAGAAAACAGACAAAATCTTTGATCAAAATATGTCTCTTCCTCTGACATTTTGATAGACAGGCTAAGCTACAAACGTTTTACGCAGTAACTCTTAGATAACCTCAAAATAATACAAAAGAGATTTGTTTGTTGCAGGCGGACAGAAAAAGTGTGTGTGTGTGTGTGTGTATATATCTATATCTATATATAATTCATTAGAGTTTGAAGCTGTTCAACAACTGTTCATTAACTGTGATGATACACAGAAAAACAAAAATCACATGTGTGGGAATACCATTAATCACACACATGTAATCATTGATACCATTCGCTGTAGCTGAATCTGGCTCATTAACTCCCCCGGGACGGTGAGCGCAGAGGCCCAAACAGATGTTTACCAAAGCATGCTTTCCAAAGTCTTCAACCTTTCCTTTCCTCTGTACTTCGACTTCAAAGCTCGGAGGGGGCTACCACCCACACATTAGCATATATTTGCATACCTGAAGGAGCATGTTAATTTGAGGCAGCTGTTGGCGTAAGTGAGTAAAATTAAGGAGAGGAGGGAGGACTTCAGGACCTGTTGCAGGAGACTAATGAATGTCTGTTCCCCTGTCGAGGGACAAGAGACCACTTTGGATGGAAATTCGTCACATTTTTTAGACTTGGTGATTTAGTGGCAGCTTGCTGAAGTGTATAACAGGGCCTCTTCCCAAATAGGGCAGAATTTTGAAGTAAATAGACATATAAACTGCATATAAACAGTAAAACTCCACTTGCGGTACTTCTTACAGCGAGTGTCATGGTGGACACCCAAATCCGCTGTAATTTTATAAATAATACTGTTTTTTACTGTTTGAGGCAAAAATGTTCTTTTTTTTATAGTTCAAAAGTGCTGTTTGTTAATAAAGATGGCGTCTATTTGAAAAGTTGTGTCGCTGCTTTCGGACATGTGAGCTCCAGACCGCTAGCAAACGTTCAGCGCTCAAGAATTCGCCCAAGAGCAATGATGTCTCTATAATGGTTAAACACGAGATATAAATTCTTTTAGGTAAATCTAACAGGTAGTCTTTGGTCTCATTAAACTATTACTTGTATTCACAGTGTGCCGATATACAGCCATATCTCACGTCTACGAGTGAGATATTGCGTTTATACAACACTTCGGCAGCATGAGTGTGTAAATACATATGAAACAACAGCTGAGTGTCTTTAAAAACCCTCTTTTGTGCAGAACTACTTCCTTCCGCCACAGATTCAAATCTCAGTTTGACAGTTGAACAGCTGAGCACAAGCCTCCATTACTAATTCCAAAAATCACTTTAGAACTAATAACGAACAAACGTTGAGTTGCTTCATTGAAAACTTATTGGGTTACTGTATTAAAAGCTCACTGTACTATGTATTATGAGAGAGCGATAGACTGAGCGAATGTGATTACCTGCATCTGATCCAGAATGCATCCTTCAGATCAGTCTCGTATTTAAAATAAACATTAGTGTGAATATCTGCTGAGGAAAGCGCTATCTTTGTCGTAACATTAATATCCTTTTATCTGTTGAGGGTGATTTTGCTGCTCAGTGCATTTATTCGCTGTGTTGTTGAAACTAAAAATAACTTCTGTTTAAGTTATAGCATTAACTTTTCAGTATAAAAGTCTTTACTGCTCAAACGTCACCCGAATCCGCAGCTTCAAATAAATTACCTGCCCGCCACCCACCCACACCTATATTTTTCTCTGATTTAGCTAACCGCACTCGATATTTTAACAGCTGATCTGCACATCACTGCACTTATATACGCATAATCACTTGTGCTTTTAAGCCACACTGAAAATAATAACCTTAACTGACATCTAGACATGACTCTCCGCAAACTCTGATGAAATCGGTCAGGTTTTCTCTATATTAGAGCCGTTCTGAACTTACTTACTAACTTCTACTTGAAAATCTGCATCAACATTTTCGGACATGAGAGCTCTGAATCGTCAGCAGCCGTTCTGCACTCATTAACCCACCTGACAGAGCCTCACCTTGGCCAGATCTTCTTAAATTTACTGCTGGCTCTATAGTGGTTACACATTAAACATAATTCATTATGGGTAAATCTAACGGTAGTCTTTGGTCTCTTATTTGTGCCAGAGAAGATAGTTTTGGCAAAATCTCATGTTTATGTAAATTCAATGCTCCTATATCAGAGCGCTGCCTTTGTAGGCCTACTTTTGACTGAATCTGAATTGCCTAGAAACTTTTATGATGGCTGCTGTTGTTGTTTATTAAATATTGTTATTCAATAAATAATTATATAAATAATAGTATTTAATAATCGTATTTAATATTGAGAAACGGTGATTTTAGTTACATCGTACCGCCGTTAGATGGCAACAAGAGATTTGTTTTTATAAGTCAGCAGTAAAGACTTTTACTTAAGTAGACGCTATAAATGGAAGTTATTTTTTGTTTAAACAGCTTGACACAGCGAACAAATGCGCAAATGTGAGCGGCAAACCCACCCTTAACAGATGAAAGGATATTACAGTTATGACAAAGATAACGCTTTCCTCAGCCGATATTCAAACTAATGTTTATTGTGAATACCAGACTGATCTGAAGAATGAATACAGTAATAAGGTAATACAATAAGCTTTCAATAAAGCAACTCAACGTTCTTTCGTTATTAGTTCTAAAGTGACGTTTTCGAATTAGTAACGGAGGCTTGGGCTCAGCTGTTAAACTGTCAACATTAGATTTGAATTTGTGGCGGAAGAAAGTAGTTCTCCACAAAAGAGGGCTTATAAATACACTCAGTTGTTATTTTATGTATTTATTTACACACTTGTGCCATCGAACTGTCGTATAAACGCAATATCACACGAGTAGACGTTAAATATCGCTGTATATCGGCACTGCTGTGATTCGTCTATTTGTGTGATATTGCTCATGTACATGATTTTTTTGGTATTTAGACTCGTTTTGGTGTAAAATGTCAGCAAATGACTGTTGTGTTTCTCTCTGAGGTCGATATTAAGCAGACAAAGAAAATATTGCGCCATAAACTCATCCAGAAGAACATTCACAGCTTGCTCTTGGTTTAATTGTGCCTCATAAACTAAAAAGGCTGGTGTAGCGGATCTCATAAAAAAGGCGGTAATTACGCTTATGAAAATGGCAGTTTTCCTGCAGGACCTCCTTCATTGTCCAGTGCCCATCTTCGGAAAACACAATCAATTTCGCACACTGCTATATTTAAAGGGTATTTAAACATAAAGAGATTAGCGCCTGACGCTTTCACATCTGTGCATCCCCCAATACATTCTTGCCACATTTTCCTATCTAATTTTTCTTGTGACTAATACCACTTGCCTACGAGTGCTTATGGATAATCACAGTTGGCAGCCTCGGCGGTGTTGTGGATAATCTTTTTAGCTCTTTTCTTGTTCTTGTTCAATTTGTAGGAGTGCTGTGGATACAAACCAGCCAGCAAGCCGGCCAATATTTGCAGAGATGTTTTGTGAGGGCTTGTGGAGGCTTGGCTCGGTTTTATCATTTATCAATAAATGTAAATTATTAAAGTGTTTATGGCTTACTGACACTCAGTACATTGCACCCGAGTCTGTAACATCAGTACAATGCTGCTGTCAAGCACAGAATATGTTTTGTCGTGGCTTTTATGAAAGTATTTATTCATTCTGCTGATGTAACTTGAGATGACGTTCAGAGCAGATATTGCATTGGGAAAAGAAAAAATATTGTTTATAATAATTTATAACATTTGATTTGAAAAACTGGCTACTTTATGAATCACATTATGCATGCCTGTTTTGTTTCTGGTTTATTATTTATTTATTTACATAATTTTAAATTGTGTAGATGTCCTTAAATGTTTGAAAAAAGCCTAATAATAATTATTATTATTATTATTATTGTTATTACTACTAATACAATTTACTTAGTTTTATGTTATATAATGTGCCCTTCAGTGTTTGAAAGGAGCTATTTATTTATTCATTTATTTATTGTGTTAGGTTCCTGTCAGTGTTTAAAAATAGCAGATAATAATAATAAAAATAATTATTATTATTATTACTATTATTATTTAGTTATTAATTTATGGAATTGTGAAAAGTGTCTTTGAGTGTTTCGAAGAGCCAAATGATAAAATTAATTAATTTATTCATTAATTCATTTATTTAAACTTATATTGTATCTTTCTTTAGTAAGAAAGTTAGATTTGGAAAAAAGTATTTGAAATAAATATTACTTATTTGTCATTTTATATTATTTATTTATTTATTTATTTAATGTGTTTTTTTTTTTTGTGTGTAAGGTTGCATTAAATGTTTGGAAAACTATTTATTTATTTATTTGTTTGTTTGTTTGTTTGTGTAAGGTCACCTTTTAGTGTTTGAAAATAGCCAATAGTAATAATAATCATCATCATTATTATTATTATTATTATTATTATTATTATTATTTAGTTCTTCAATTATTTAGTTTTGTAAACTAACAAGGTGTCCTTGAGTGTTTAAAATGAGCCAAATAATAATATTTATGTATCTGTTTATTTTAGTTTATATTGTATCAGTTCTTTAGTGTTTAAAAAATATTTATTTATTTATTTGTCATTTCATATTTTTATTTTTATTGTTATTATAATTATTATTTTTTTACTTATGTGGTTTTGTATTGTGTAAGATGGCCTTAAATGTTTAGAGAAAAATATTTATGTATTTATTTATTTTATTAATTGATTTATTTTTTATTCATTTGTGTAAGGTGCCCCTTTAGTGTCAATAGCCAATCATTATTATTATTATTATTATTATTATTATTATTATTATTTAGATATTAATTTATGTAATTGGATACTGTGTAATGTGTCCTTGAGTGTTTGAAAAGAGCCTAATAATAATAATAATAATTATTATTATTATTATTATTATTATTATTATTTATTTTAATTTATATTGTACAAGTTCTTTAATGTTTGAAAAAATATATTTATTTATTTATTTATCTATTTATTTATTTGTCATTTCATTTTTTTATTATTATTTTTTTTATTTTTTACTTATGTTTTATATTGTGTAAGATGGCCTTAAATGTTTGGGGAAAAAATATTTAATAGCCAATAATAAATTATTATTTTTTCATTATTATTATTTAGCTATTAATTTATGTAATTGGATATTGTGCATTAAGTGTCCTTAAATGTGTTTGAAAAGAGCCTAATAATAATAATAATAATAATAATAATAATAATAAAATAATAATAATAATAATTCATTTATTGAAAAATTATTGAAAAAATATAACTTATTTGTCATTTTATATTTATTTATTTAATGTGATTTTTTTTTTTTTTATTGTGTAACGTGGTATTGGAAAATGTATTTATTGATTTGTTTGTTTGTGTAAGGTCACGCTTTAATGTTTGAAAACCAATAATAATAATAATTTAATATTATTATTATTATTATTATTGTTGTTGTTACTATTAATAATGTTAATAATAATAATAATTTTATTATTATTATTATTATTATTATTATTATTATTAATAATAATAACATTATTATAATAATTATTATTTATATTACTATTTATAATAATCAATAATACTAATTATTGTTAATAATAATTATAATTTTTTATTAATTTATGTAATTTTATGTTGTGTAGGGTGTCCTTGACTGTTTAAAAAGAGCAAAAAAGAAACATTAAAATAATAATAATAATAATAATAATAATAATTACTATTATTATTTATTCATATTGTGTAAGTTATTTAGTGTTAATAACTTAAAAAATGTATATTTATTTGTCATTTTATATTTATTTACTACGTACTTTGTATTGTTTAAAGTGTACATAAATGTTTGAGAAAATATTTATTAATTTATGTGTTTGTTTGTTTCTTTCTTTCTTTTTCTTTCTTTATTATTTAATACTGTGTACAGTGTACCTGCACTGTAAAAAGATTTCACCAGTTTCAACTTAACTTAAGTTTAGCAGCTGCTTTAAGATTTTAAGTTAAATCAACTTAAGTCATTTAAACTCATAAGTTATATCAACTCGTTTTTATTGTATTAGGTTACAATGACTTTTATGAGTTTTAAGCTGATTTAACTTAAAAACGTAAGGCAGCTGCTGAACTTAGGTTTTTAAGTTGAATCTGGTGAAATTTTTTTACAGTGTGTCTTGAAAAGAGCCAAGTAATAATATTATTTGTTTATTATTAATTTTTTTTACCACAAATACACAGGTCTAAACAAGACAAAACAAGTTGGTTGTCTCATGTTTTATGTCAGTCAGGTCTCCTCTCATCTAATTGGATGGAATAACCTGCAGTGGACCAATCTTTAATGCTCAAATGCACATAAATATGGTATAATACCAAAAATGTTGGCTTCAGGTAAATGCAGTGTATTTGTGGCCTGATATTTTCTTCTCTAATATTCCTGCTTTTGTCCAATTCCCAGTGCTGCCAAAAACAATATCAAGAAAAACAGCTATTGGGCATGCATAATATTTCTGACGACACAGGAATGGTTTTGTTTTCCCACAGATGGAACATGGCAGAGTTAAAATCAGTCACAGAAATGTCATAGCACATAAGAGCAGCGAGCACGGGTCAGGTCATTTCATGGAGCGCATTTTCACAGCATATCAAAAATTCATGCACCAGCAATATATATTGGCAATATGCACCCTGCAGAGGATACCAATGAGTTAGCATCTCTAGAGTCATATGTGTACTTACATTTGGAAGCATGCTGCAGTGTAAATGTTGTTTATTAGTATCAGCCTAACGGTCGGCGTAAATTTCCCCTCGGGGGTCAATAAAGTGACTTTATAAACAAATCCAGTCTCATTGGGTGAGCCAAATTCAAAGGCATTTGTAAAATGACCGATATGCGCATGCATGGCCGCACCTCCATTGGATTTTATATTAATATTCCAAAGATGCGACAAGCCATTAGTCTCGCGAAAAATATATGCAGGTCACATTTCTACCCAAAATCCAAAGCAGAAAAACTTTATATTTATATATATATATATATATATATATATATATATATATATATATATATATATATCAGATATTTTTGGCCTAATAAAATAAGCACTTTTTTTTTCCATCGTGACAGTTAAGGGCATCTTCTCCTTAAAATTAAATTAAAGTAAAGTAATGTGATTGGGCATTTTTTATTTGGTTGGCTAGTTATTTATTTATTCATTCAGCATGAATGCATATTTATATAGGATTTCTATATGATTATATTTAAATATTGTATAATATCATTTTTGTGCATTACAGATGTGAAAATATGAGG
>NC_133367.1:24296495-24360390 GCF_049309525.1 Garra rufa | reverse complement strand
ATAATAATAAATACTATTATTAAACAGTAATAATAATAATAATTATTATAATTTGTATTTATTTACTATTTTATTGTATTATTATATATCTAGTTTATAATAATTAATAATATTATTAAACAATAATAATAATTATTATAATTTTTCTATTATTATTTTTATTGTAAAAATACATTTCATAAAATAGATTTAATAGATACATATGCTGGATATAAGCTTTTTAAAACATCATGTGCATTAAGAAATAAATTCAAACAAAACTTAAAATTAAGTGTCACTCAGTAGAAACTGAATCCTGAAAATTGCAAATGTTGTCAGAAATTGAACACTTTGGTATGGGTCAAAAAATTGTTGAAAATTGAATAAAACAGTTATTTCACTGATACATATGCCTGTTGTGCATTCAGTGTTTTGCAGAAAACATCTGCCCATTCATGTTTTTCCTCACAAGATCAGGTTGAATTATCAGTCGACTCACGTTCAGCAACAATTTAGCACCTCAGAGGCTTGTCAATCAAGTAAATAGAGAAAAATAAATATAGTTATTTCTAATCAGTGCACTCTCTTTGTTTCTGTTTCACTTGGTTAAGCTGGAGAAGCTGATGAAAGCGGGCGCTGACATCCTCATGCCTGTCGTGGTGGGCGAGGGCCGCAGGTGCGCTGTGGGAACAGTCGTGGATTATGCGCACTGCGCATTCCAACAGGTGCAGCTTTTCATCGCCACTTCATCCCGTGTTCCAGATCATCTGAAATCTCATTTATCACCTCAACCAATTACGCTCCGCTCACCAGACCGGTTCCGCTTTCCCACCAGAACCAGCGCATGGCTCACACCCCGTACCATGCCCTCAACAAGCATGAGAGACAAGCCTATAACGCCCGCCGGCAGTTGCTGGGCCTCATGGGAGATCTGCTGAGACAGGCGGCGATGAGAATGGAGAAGGAACGAAGCCAAGATGTACTCGGTGAGAGCCGACGATCGTTTCTATAAATGCACAGCGTTTTATGGATTTTGTCTCACTGCTCTCAGGGTTTGTGCATCCGCTCGAAGGGGTTTGTGTCCTATCGATTCAAAGCACAGGGTGCTAATTTGTGTGTTTGTCTGCTGTTTGAAGTGTCAGTCCCACAGAGAAGTTTGTATCTACCAGATCTGGATTAATAATGATAATAATAATTAGCTAAATTATTTATAAAATGAATAAAATATTTTAGATACATTAACCTACTATGCCAATCATTATATAAATAGAATGAATAGATTTTAAAAGTGCATTTATCATAAATATATTTATTCTATTTATAGTCTGTATGCATCAGATCAGGATTAATAATAATAATAATTAAATAATTTATAAAATGAATAAATATAAATATAAATATATTAGACACCAACCTAAATTATTATATAAATAGAATAAATAGTTCTATTATTATTAGTTCTATAGTAATTTTTAATAATAATAGTAATACTAATAACAATAATAATAATTAATAATAATAACAATCATTTGTTAAATTATTTTTTAAATGAATAAAATATAGACAAATCAGCCTAAACTATTATATAAATAAAATAAACAGATTTTAACGGAAAATTTATTAATATAAATATATTTATTCTATTTATAGTTTTTATGTACCAGATCATGATTAACATTAATATTAATCCATTAAATTATTTTTAAAATGAATAAAATATTTTAGGTAATTTATAATACATATATTTGTTCTATTTATAGTTTTTCAGATCAGGATTATTATTATTATTATTATTATTATTAATAATAATAATTAGTTTGATTATTTGTTAAAAATATTATTTTTTTTATATTGGATTTAAATAAAATATTTTTAGACACATCAACTTATTATACCAATTATTATATAAATAGAATGAATAGTTTTTATAGAATAGATTTATAAAAAATTTTGATCAAGATTTTTATTATTATTATTATTATTATTATTATTATTATTATTATTACTATTACTATTATTATTATTATTATTATTATTAATAATAATAATAATAATAATAATAATAATAATAATAATAATAACAATAATTTGTTAAATTATTTTTGAAATGAATAAAATATAGACGCATCAACATGAATTATTATATAAATAAAATAAACAGATTTTAAAGGTAAATTTATCATAAATATATTTATTCTATTTATAGTTTTTATGTACCAGATCAGGATTATTATTATTAATATTAGTTAGATTATTTATTTAAAAAATGTTTTCATTTTTTTTAAATATATTTTATTAAAATAAAATGTTTTAAGACACACGAACCTAAATGATTATATAAACATAATAAATAGATTTAATAGGTACATTTATATGTAAATGTACATAATTTATATGTATATGTACATTAATATATAAAGTATTCTGTTTATATAATAGATTTATTTAAATAATAGAATTTTTCAAAATTTTCTTAATAACATCAAATTGTTCTGTATATTCAAAATAATAAAAATAATATATATGGCTATATAATATGTAATTTAGAATGATTAAAAATATGTGAAAAAAATTTAATCATTTTTAATTAAGAATTACTATTCATTATTCTAAATATATTAACAAACATATATTAAATTATTCAGTATATTCTAAAAATAAAATTATTATATATGTATGTATATATATATATATATATGCCTAATATGCATTCCTGTTGGTTGATTTAGCAAAATGTTATAATAGTTTGTTATTTAGAATAATTAACAGTAAATAATAAAAATAATTAATCTTTTTAAAATAAGAATTTCTATTCATTATTCTAAATATATGAATGAACATATATTAAGCTATTCTTATATTCTAAATAATAAAAATAATACATGTCTAATATGCTTTCATGTTGGTTGATTTAACAAGATGTTATAATAATATGTAATTTATAATAAAAAATAAAAAATAAACGTATTATTTTTAATTAGGAATTACTAATCATTATTGTAAATATATTAATGAACATATACTAATTTATTCAGTATATTCTAAATGATAAAAATAATAAATATGCCTAATATGCATTCCTGATGGTTTATTTAACAAAATGTTATAATAGTGTGAAATATTGAATAATTAATAATAAATAATAACAGTAATAGTCATTCATATTATTTAGAATGTAACATATATTAAAATTATTCTATATATTCTAAATAAAAATATCATAACAAAATGACAGAAAAATATGTACATTAGAATAATTAAAAAGCCTTAATTTAGCAATTTATAATAACTTCAATAATAATTTTTATTATTATTATTATATTTTAATTATAAAAATATATTTATTTTATTCAATATATTGAATAAAATAAAGAGATTTAACAGAACATTATTTAGAGACATGCCTGACTTTTTATGCTTCCTACAGCATCATCTGTATTCAACAAAGCAAAACCCTTTAAGTGTCACTCAGTTAACAAATCACATGTTGCTAATTTGTGTGTTTGTCTCTTCTTTAAGGTGTCAGTCCCACAGAGAAGCTTCTACGTACCGGATCAGGAGCGACACCGAGTCTGCTGAGCTCTCCTGAAGAGAACAACAGGACTTCCTTTAACAAGCGCATCAGTCAGAGAGCGCAGAGGTACTTAATTAACCACAGTGTTTCAAACCAAACTGTTTTTTGTTCTGTTTGTGTTATCTGTATCTGTGGATATAATTTCAGAAAGCCTCGCTTCAAATATTGCTACGAGTGCGGCCGTTCGGTGGGTGTGCAGCTGCTGGCCTGTACCCGCTGTCGTGAGGTCTTCTACTGTAGCAAAACTTGCAAAACCAAAGCGTGGGATGAGCGCCACAGAGATGAGTGTGTCCGTGTGTCAGGTTAGTAGTAAATCTCAATCGGCTTTTACAGTTGAGGCCAAAAGTTTACATACACCTTGTAATCTGCAAAATATTAAAAATCTACTTTTTGAATTTGAAGATCAGGGTAAATTTGACTTATTTTGTCTTCTGGGAACATGTAAGTGTCATCTGTAGCTTCTGAAAGGCAGTTCTAAATGAAAAAAAAAAAAAAAAAGATATTTAGTCAAAATAAGAAAAATGTACACATCTCCATTCTGTTCAAAAGTTTTCACCCCGGTTCTTAATGCATCGTTTTTTCCTTCTGAAGCATCAGTGAGCGTTTGAACCTTCTGTAATAGTTGCATATGAGTCTCTCAGTTGTCCTCAGTGTGAAAAGATGGATCTTAAATTATATATTCATTGTTGGAAAGGGTTCAAATACACAAAAATGCTGAAAAACCAAAGAATTTGTGGAACCTGAAGGATTTTTCTGAACTTCAGGACAAACAAGGTGTAGCGGCACAGCAGGGATGAGCCACTATCCAGAGGGGGGCGAATTAATCGACGCGCAAGTCCAAGGTTAATCTTTTTCTTTGCTTTGTTTTCACCAAAACCTAGTGCTTAACACTCAGTTACTAAAACATTAGCTCCGATCTCCCAAACCTGCGGACCACATGGTCTAAAAATTGTGTCCGCTCCCCTTACTCTTGCCCCACCTACTCCTCACCTGCCCTAAATGCAGAGTCGTCATTAAATAATAAAAGTCCCCAATACACAAACTCATAACATTCAAAACAAATAATCAAATAAACACAAATAATTATAATTAACAAATTAAACAAACTAAATTGTATTCAAATTATTAAGTCAGTCCTTTCAATGAAAAAATAGAAAAAGAAATGGCTCCAACACAAGGAACTCATGAACAACTATCAATAAACAACAACAACAACAAAAAAACTGGATCATTCAAATATTAAATATGTTTTATTAAAATAAAATGTTTTAAGACACATTAACCTAAATGATTATATAAATATAATAAATAGATTTAATAGGTAAATTAATAAAAAAAATGTATTCTGTTTATGTAATAGATTTATTTATATAAAATAATTTTTCTAAATTTTCTTAATAACATACAATAAATTATTCTGTATATTCAAAATAATACAAATAATATATATATATGGCTATATAATGGTATGTCATTTAGAATAATTAAAAATATGTGAAAAAAATATTTTAGTAAAAAATTACTATTCATTATTCTAAATATATTAATAAACATATTAAATTATTGATATATTCTAAATAATTAAAATAATATATATATGCCTAATATGCATTCCTATTGGTCTATTAAGCAAAATGATAAATAGATAAATGATAAAATAATAACAATAGAAAATAATAGTTTGTAATTTAGAATAATTAACAGTAAATAATAAAAATAATTAATCTTTTAAAAATAAGAATTACTATTCATTATTCTAAAAATATGAATTAACATAAATTAAACTATTCTTATATTCTAAATAATAAAAATAACACACATGTCTAATATGCTAATATGCTTTCATGTTGGTTGATTTAACAAGATGTTATAATAATATGTAATTTATAATAATAATAATTAATAATAAATAAAAAGGAGTTATTTTTAAATTAAGAATTACTGTTTATTATTATACAAATAATATATATGCCTAATATGCATTCATATGCATTTAACAAAATGTTATAATAGTGTGAGATATTGAATAATTAATAATAAATAATAACAGTAATAGTCATTCATATTATGTAAAATGTAACATATATTAAAATTATTCTATATATTCTAAATGAAAACATCAAAACAAAATGTCATAAAAAATATGTTATTTAGAATAATTAAAAATATTATGACTATTTTATTTATTATTATTATATTTTATTGTAAAAATATATTTAATAAAATAAAGAGATTTAACAGAACATTATTATATATCATCTGTATTCAATCACTAAACAAAAAAAACAACAACTGTGGATCATTCAGAACACTTTTGAACGGGGTTATTTTTATGAATTCAACTATTATTTTCTCTTGTGGACTATAGAAATATTATTCAGGTCGGTACTAAATAAAAAATAACATGCATTTTGTATGATCCCTCTTATTTTGGTCAAATAATTAACATTTTTGCAGATTCTGCAAGGTGTATGAAAACTTTTGACCAACTGTAAAACACCTACACATAGTGACTTTGTCAAAAATATATAATTATATTTTACTTAAAAGCCTATTATTAGAACAATGAAGTGGTTTTTTTTTGCATTGGGATGTTATTTTCATGACTTCATTAAGTAGTTTCTCACAATATTGTGTTATCTTCAAACCACACAGAAGGTTTGCGTAGCCTATATGAAGCAGACTCTGAAACTCAGTCGTGTTGTGTGTGAGCTGAGGATTTGTTTTTAAACAGACTGAAGGTCTTATGGGATTTAAAGAATGAAATGAGAAATGACCCCCTCCTGCAGCGGTCCGTTCCTGTGAGAATATATGGAGGCGAGATGAAGTCTCCAGTAACAACAGTGTTATTTAAGAAGTGTTTGTGAGATAAAGGCCACACTTCTAGAACAAATGAGGCCAGGTCTGAGCGCTGGAGAATCACGCAGAAGGTTCAGCGGGGCATCAAGGAACCTGGCTCAACCTGATTGCTGTATATTTAGGGTGTTTACAGTCTTTCTCTGGAGGGTTTGTGTAGCTAATGTTTGGAAATCCAAACAATGCTGTTATGGCCACCAAACAATTACAGTATATATTATATATAATATACACTGCTGTTCAAAAGTTTGGGATCAGTAAGGTTTTTCATGCTTTTTAAAAGTCTCTTATGCTCTTATAAAAATACCGAAAAAATTAAAACAAATTTAAAATATTTTTTTTTCTATTTTAATATATTATAAAATATAATTTATTCCTGTGATGCAAAACTGAATTTGAAGAAGTCTCACATGCTTGGTGAATAAAAGTATTAATTTCTTTCAAAAAAAAAGAAAGAATACACCTTTACTGACCACAAACTTTTGAATGGTAGTTTATAATGTTACAAAATATTTCTTTTTTAAATAAATGCAGTTCTTTTTCATCTTTTTAACATTGATAATAAATCAGCATATTGGAATGATTTCTGAAGGATCATGTGACGCTGAAGACCGGAGTAATGATGCTGAAAATTCAGCGTTGCCTCGTATTTAAAATATATTCAAATAGAAAACAGGTATTTTACATTTTATTTTTTTTTCTGGATTTTTGATCGAATAAACGCAGCCTAGATGAGCAATCTTTGCGAAAAACATTTCAAATCTTACTGATCCCAAACTTTTAAACCGCAGTGCATATATAAAATAATATTTATAGCTGCCAGGGTTATTTTATGCAATTAAAATAAACTTAAAATAGTAATACCTGCCATATAAAAAAAAAAATAATTCTAAAAACAAATGAAAAACAAAACAAATTTACTAAAAGTTAAACAAAAATGACAATGAAAACAAAAAATACAAATTAAAAACTAAATAATTAAACCATTATTTAAAAAAAAAAAATAATAATAATAAAAAATATATATTTATATATAATAAAAAAATAACAAATGAAAAAAAAATGACTAAAACACAAATTTACTAAAAGTTAAATTAAAATGACAAAAACTGTACAAATAATAAAAACTATATTAAAAAAGTAATAATAAAAAATACAATAATAAAAACAAAATTAAACTATTCATATAAACTGTAATAATACTAAAATATTATTGGGTGAAATCTCACCCAGGCTTTATTTATTTGATCAGAAATACAGTAATAATAATAATAGTAATATTGTGTAACACTACATTTTGAAAAAAAAAAATCTTTTTAAATACATTTTATATTGATTTATTTTAATACATCTTATATGAATTTATTCCTGTGAGGCAAAGCTGAATTTTCAGCATCATTACTCCAGTATTTAGTATCACATGATCCTTCAGAAATCATTAAAATATGCTAATATTCTAAAAACATTATAATATATAAAATGTATATATTTTTTGGAAACTGTGAATTAACAGTATTAATAAAAAAAAAAAATGCATCCTTGCTTTTTATAAATTATAAATTAATTAAAAAAAAAATATATATATATATATATATATATATATATATATATATATATATATAATTTCTATTTGAATATATTTTAAAATGTAATTTATTCCTGTGATCAAAGCTAAATTTTCAGCATTATTACTCCAGTCTTCAGTGTCACATGATCCTTCAGAAATCGTTCAAATAATCTGATTTGATATTCAAGAAACATTTTATTATTATTGCTGTTATAACTTAGTATTACTATTATAACTTTCTATTCATCAAAAAAAATTCTACTCAGCTGTTTTCAGAATATTCCAAATATCAGAATATTAGAATGATTTCTGCAGGATCTTGTGACTGGAGTGATGATGCTAAAAATTCAGCTTTGAAATGACTAATTTACATTTTAAAGAATATTTAAATAGAAAACAGTTATTTTAAATACTAAAAATATTTTTAAATTATACTGTTTTTGCTGTACTTTGGATCAAATAAATGCAGGTTTGCTGAGACTTCTTTTAAAAACAGTAAAAATCTTACTTTCAAAAACTTCATCAGTTGTCGTTTTATTCAGGATCTATAGAAAGTATCATTTGAAAATGGCTAAATATCAGCTGATTAACTGGACAGAATATCAGTTTAATACTACGATGAACTAATCCATATCATTTTTGTTGTGTTTTCACAGTGGTCAGTGGAAAAAGCAGCAGAGAAAAATGTGCATCTATCGGACCACGTTCACCTCAGTCAACCAAAGACGCTACAGGCAAGATCTTCCACCTGAGCGTGACCCCAGAAATAGAAGAATATGACCTGAGCGAAAATTACAGCTTTATTTAGAACATATTACAAACTTTAGCTGTATAAAAAACTTATTTGAAACACAGACAACATCCATTTAGTTTGAACAACTGTGCATGTTTATTACGTAAAACAGACCAAATTTACAAATTCATACCTCAAATAAAATGCTAGTGCTGAAATATAACAAAAAAATCAAATGTTCCGTAACACACATCTCTGCCTTTCTCGAATGAGCGTGTTGTGCTCAATCTGTCACCGTCATATGAAACACATTACGCTTGTGTTTGAGCCCTTCTCAATGTCCATTCATTGAGTCATGCGATCGACTAAGAGTATACAATGTGCTTTTCATTTATACCGGACAGCCGAGTACAAAAATGAACCTTCCTGTGACAGAGAGACACTACAGCATGTACATTCTCGACTGCGCTTACATTCCACAACTTTTTACATTTCCAGGTCCTTGTGGATTCAACTCTAGTTGTGCATCAAAAAAAGAAAGAGTCATTAAAAACATGGAGATCGTTTGACACATTTAGGGACTAGATGTTGATATTGTGCAAGACGTTTTGTAGGAATGTTTTTCTGTTGTTGTTTGTCTGATCAAAAGTTCAGAAATATCGTAACATTACACTCGTAAATCGGAATCAGCTCCCTGGAAAACGTTTTAAAACGTCACTGCCGAAAGTCTAATTAATCATATTGCTCTGGAATCAAAACCGTAAAGTTGTCATTACGCCGTACAAGCTTTTATTAAAAGTGACAGGTTTTATTTTAAAAGTACATTCTGTAAATGACTGCTTCCCATTGGCTTTGGCTATAATGAAATTCCATTCAAGGCAAATCATATCATTCAAGGCTGACACATGCTTCTATTTAACTTGCCATGGGTGCTGAAAGTACTTCAGAAGTGACATTACGAATATGAATTTGCACTGCTCTGAGCAATAACGCAGCCATGAGTTTCCAATTGCAAGTTATGGGCTTGCATCGGATGAGTGAAGCAAATATTTTGTGCATTCTTGTCCGTTGGACATTTATTGTTTTACATTTACAGTTCAGATGAGAGAATCTCATGTTGGAATCATATTTCACACCAAAATCAGAGAAAAAGAATTGCATTTAAAAAAAAGCCTATTTTATTTTGGATTTAGTCAGTCAAGTTGAAAATGTAAAGTGAATGAAAATCAACCTATTTGGAAACAATATTTAAAAAACTGTATAAATAATAATAATAACAATAAATATAGCTGCAAGCAGCGATTACCGGGGTTCAAGCGCTTTAAAGTATTTGATACCTTTATTAATATTATGCTTTGTACCGTTTATGACTGTTATAGCGCCAGCGGTGGTTCGATCTCCTTAAAACGTTGTATGCTTGTTTCGAATCATCGCATGTGTTCGCCAGGTTTTGAGTTTTCATTTAGGCTTTATAGGATTTGGGGTAAATTCGGACAGGCCCCTTTTCTAAACGCCCCCTTTATAGCTTCCCAAAGGGTAAATTTCTACATTTTTGGATAATTATTGACCTAGAAAGCCCAGATAATTGTACTGCAGTGTTTTTTATCCAGCGAAAAACCTTTTACATCATTTCAATCATTTATCATGATTTGATTGACAGCAGTGGTTCTAGAGGCAAAGTTGTCCGAAATGAGGAGTTCTGTCATATGATGCTAAAAAACTTACAAAGCACAATTGTTTAAACACGCGATATCGCTCCCCCCCAGTGGCTGATTTCTTTCAAATTTCTCACAGATCTTTGGGGCCTTAAGTCAAAAAGGTCCACCAAGTTTCGTTCCAATCGGTCTCCGTTAACCATGTCTAATAGGTGTTCAAACTTCATCGGCCAATGGTGGTTTTTTAGAGATACGCAAATGTCCTTATAGACACTTGTGGCACTTTGAACCAAGACCATAGGACAAATGGTTGCGTAGTTATAGCCAATTTTTAGTTTTTTTACCCCCACTGATAGCACCACCAAGTGGCCAAGCTCTGCGATTTTTGCCCTGCAACCTCAGATTGAGCTCTTACATAAGTGTCCTGAGTTTGGTGAAGATATCTCATTCCGTTTAGGAGTTTTACTAAAAGTAGCCATGCCCCTTTCGAACACTTTGGCGTTCCTTTGCGACGGTGAGTCGAAAGAAGACTTTTTTTGATAATTATTGATAATCGCTCTCCAGAGAATCTATCCGTACTGGTTTGGTTCCAACTAGGCAAAAAACCTAGGACTAGCTCGCAAAAAAATCCAAAATACACGAAAATTTCGCCTGCGACTATGACTTATGAGCGATTTCAGACTTTTGATCGCTGTAGCGCCCCCGTCAGGCCGATTGGGGCGAGCCTTGGTGACATTGTCGGTGGTGTGAGTACTATCATCGCTCTAAGTTTCAAGTCTCTATGACTTACAGATTGGTCTGCACGATCAGTTTTACGAGGAGATCACTGATCTGTGATCATCTACGCATTTGAACCCCTAATAAACTACCATGATGTATTCTTATAAAAATGTTAATAATTTTGCTTATTTTAGATGTTTATTAATGTAAAACAAGACAAAAGTACAAATTTGGAAAATATTTAAAAAAGCTTAAATAAAAATGATTAAGAAAACAATTAAGAAATGCAATAAAATAGGCTATATTTTCTTTCATGCTATTTTTTTTTTCTTTTGATATTGGTGTGAAACATTTCCTGACAGGTTGTTTTGTGAAATTCATCTGTTATTGCAGCTTGCTATCATACAAAAAAAATCGCAGACTCAACCAAGTGAATCACAGTTAAAAAAAACACCATTACATAATTCTGATATTCAGCAATTCCGTATTTCAATTCATGTCCATGCCAAAGGTCATACATTTTGTAATCTAAAAGGGATCAGACTGATGTGGTGTTTTGTAATTATGTCCGTCTGTGAAATGTTTAAAGGAACCGTATGTAGGATTGTGGTCAAAACTGGTACTGCAATCACTTTCAAAATACTGTTGAACGGTGTTTCCCCTCTCGCTCCCCCCTGACTCCAGGTTGCCAGCTAAACTGCAGGAGTAGGCTAAGGAGCTTCCAATGGCAAGTGACGAGTCTTACACAGTAATTTGTTTTTCTTCTGTTAATTATGTTTATGCTTCACAAGAGATGTTTTGGGAAGTAATTATGTAATGCAAAAATTTACAGATGGCGATTAGCCAAATATTTCGTAAAGATGTACTGTATACCACATTTCAGTCGGAACATAGATTGTTTTCATACCCTGCTCGTGGTGCGATATATAGCTTTTTATGAACGCATTTAGTACAGGCGACTGCAGAAAATCCACTGTGTAGCCTACGGAAGCAAAGTTAGCCAAACATAGATGAATCTTACCTGTCAAGGAGAAAATTAACTACGTTGGCATCTATCTTCAAATTCATCTCCGTTTTCAGCCGTCTCCGTCTTTCAAAGGCATCTCCTATACAAATCCTTGTTTTATTTCGGACTTTGTCACGACGTATTTCGGATTCATAACGAGGTCTTTTAGGTTGCGTAACTTTATACATGTTTTATCCGACTCGTTCTTAGCAGCAGCTGTAACTAACTAGAGCATAGCTGGCAACCCGTCTCACGAAACTCTACTGACTTCGTGATTGGTCGATAGCTGGAGGGTGGCGCATCAGACCAAAACACAAAACGACAACAATAACAACAGTTGAGGGCTGCAACTCTCACTTTTAAATGACAATATCCTGGCCGGACCACTGTTGTCAGTGATATAAGTATTTGAAATGAACATGATTTCTTAATGTCTAGTGACATGTCAGGGCCATTTTATGATTAACTGACATAAATTTCTTACATACGGTTCCTTTAAGACAAAAAGGACAGTTGTGCAAAGACGAACTTGCGTAACTCAAGCATGGTGAAATGAAACACGAGGTGACCCTGTGACTGTGTGACTTTAAGAGCAAAGAACTGTGGGTAAGTCGCTTAGGTGGCTGAGAACCTCGTATTGTAAATCTAAACTGGCATTCTTCCTGTCCAGTTCATCTTTTTACATTCAAAGGATTAAAAAAAGCAAGATGTCAATTGATGTAACAAGTCAGCGCTTAAATCTGACATATATTACAAAACATAAAAATACACAGAAACAAAATTCCTTTTCCACCTGTTCTCATTTCGTATTCCAGAGGAATTAAAATGTCCATTCACTCTTTTTTTTCTTTTGGCAATTTTTACGCTCACCTTTTCTCTTTTCTTTTTAAACATTCCTTGTCCTATCCCAAATTTCCTGACCCAGATCCCAAAGTTCGATTTAGCGTCTCCATTATCGTCTCAGCAGTAGCGTCGCGAGTAACAGAACCAGTAAGATGACAGAAGGCTGAATCTGGTTCCCGGATCCTTTGACTCTTTTGTTTTCAGGGCCATGGGAGTAGAGCTTGGGCCTGTCCGTTTTCGGGCCAAAAACTGGAGGTCTACCACGAACGCATAGGTGGTCTGCACACATGCCACTTCCTGAGCCACTAAAATCATCACCTAGAAACACATTATGGAAAAAAACACGATGATTACTTTGGTGCAAAACAGGTCACAGAAGTAATGGTTGCTATGCAATAGCTAATTTACATGAAATTGCTGCATACTCAAGTAGACAAAATCACTATTGCTAATTGCAAGACCATCCAGCTCTGAAACAGTGCTGAATTTAGCTAAATTTGTATGCTTTTCTTCTTTCAGATGAGTACAATCGGAGTTATATTAAAAAATGTTCTGGCTCTTCCAAGCTTTATAATGGCAGTGAATGGGTGTTGACATTTTGAAGCAAAATAAAGTGCATCCATCAATCATAAAAAGTACTCCACATGGCTACTGTAGTTAATAAAGGCATTCTGAAGTGAATCAATGTTTTTTTAATGAAAAAATATTAATATTTAAAATGTTATATACTGTAATCTCTAGCTATTCATTTAAAGTTTTAAATATGGATATTTTTATCACACAAATGCATCGATTCACTTCAGAAGGTCTTTATTAACCTCCCAGAGCCATGTGGAGTACTTTTTATGATGGATGGAAGCACTTCAAAATCTCAACACCCATTCACTGCCAATATAAAGCTTGGAAGAGCCAGGACATTTTTTTAATATAACTCCGATTGTATTTGTCTGAAAGAAAAAAGCCATATACACCTAAGATGGCTTGAAGGTGAGTAAATCACAGGGTAATTTTCATTTTTGTGTGAACTCTCCCTTTAACTAGTGAACTGAATACATTTAATAGATGCTTTAGCATGTTAGCCGCTTACTTGTGTCTTGGAAATCTACATCGTTGCCATTGAGGGCATTTTTTAGCCGGTTTGACATGATCTTCAGCAGCATGATCTGTTGACGTATAGTCCTGTCGGGCTTGGTGATGTCGATCTCCACCTCTGGGTTATTAATCTGATTGGCCAGCCCGTCGCCCATAACCTCTGGGAGGTAACTGCAGAAAAATCAATTTTCCACCACCATTTTAATCAAGCACATTTTGTTAATAGTTCTTATATTGCGTTTTTCACAATTATCAACCTTGCACTAGAAACCAGGCTTGTACATCAGTAACACAAACTCAATTATAGTGAGTCATGCTACGTAAAACTTGCTGCTACAATACTAAATGGTTTTTAGCAGATTTCTAAGGTGCTTTGATTGGTTTTTCGCATGTGGCAAAAGAGTTTGACTGGTTTTTAATGCATTGCTTTGTGGTTGCTAGGGTGTCAAGGTGGCTGCAATGCAATGTTTTTAGCATGTAGTATGTTGCTATGGTATTCTGAGCGGTTTGATGTGTGGTTGCTAGGGTGCATCTTGCCAAATCTCTGATATTCTAGTCTTTAGATTTGGCTCAAGTTACTCCTTGAATGAAAGCCTGTAGGTATTTTTTTCATTGTCTGTACAGTATGTGGACCATAATTATGAGCAATAGTAATAAGGATGCTTGCGTTAGCAAACACCACTAATCACATACCAGTATGCGTTAATTACCCTCATGAGATTGCCAGTTTAGTTATTCAGAGCTAAAAGGTATTAGTGATGACTAAGAATAAAGTTAAAATCTGCTCGCACAAATGAAGATGTAAACCTCTTCCAGTGATTAATCACTTCTGATGACTTTGGGCAATGGGAGTTCAGGTCTGTGGCAGTGATAGCTAAACAATCAATTTAACGACTTTGGCCGCAAAAAGAGCGACGGATGCAATTTTCAGAGTAATGATCTATAAATTCATAATGTGCGTACATCTTGAAAAGTCATCCATCAAAATCCTGCACAACTATTTAGTCTCAAGAAGCGCATACATTTATTGATTATATAAAAATTAACCGCAAATTACACACACTGTCCAGCTGAAAGGACACATCTTTTCGTAGAAAATGAAAGGATTTTCCATAAAAATGTAATACCTGGCTTTGGTGATGCCGTTCCAGCATTTGTCACTGCTGGTTGAAGATGCCGTTTTACCGCTGCACAGAGCCGAAGGTAGTTGTATCCAGTAAAACTGCATTTCCTTCAGTTTACTAGACACGTCTGTGACCTGGGAATTGCACACACACTTCAATAACATTGTATAAAACTCATAAAAAGTTGTCCAAAAGTGGACACTGCCTTGCATGCACACACCTGCACCTCCAGTCTGGCTGCAGATTTGGGACTGGGTTTGTATTCCAGGGCAGTAACCGTGCTTGCTTTCTTCTTTGGCTCCTCAGATATTGAACTTGGTGTTCCTTCCTCACCACGGTCCCCACAGGCCTTGAAAACCTGAAATGCAACACAAACTTGTGTCTATAGTTGTATAAACGGTCCTTATGTGATCAATAAATCTTTAAACTGTTTAAACTGACACCTCATGTGCAATCTACTCGCACAAGTTTAAAATAGATGCTTGATTTCAATGTCCTAACCTTGCTGGTATAGATCTCCATGTTCTCCTGCATGGCGAGAACAGCCTCCGAGATTCTCACAGGTATTGAATAGATCACTGTGTCCATACTGGGCTCGGCACCAAAACTGGAGGCCACCTGTAGCATGGTTTCTGATTGAGGAAACAAGAGGGTGTGAATATCAGTGAGAAGTTTCATCTCCAGCAACCAGCAAAAGAGTAACAGTTTGAGTGGTATAATTTCTGCTTTACCTATAAGGCTCTGCCACTCAGTGTCCAGGTCAGCCTGATTAGCCAGGCAGCCCTTCATGACATTCTTGCAGTAGTTGACACAAGGTTTGGCTGATCCCAGACCTCGGCAATGCGGGCAGTACACCAGTTTCATAATGGCACGATTACACTCCAGGCTCAAAGGAACCTGTGGGAAAAGTGACCATTAGGCATTTATCCATGAGCTAACACTATTGTGAGCAAGGCAAATTAACACAGCATCGCTTTGGGGCAACTGTTCCTGTAATAAAAGCACAGCAAGACCTTTGAGCATCAGCTGAACAAGTTTGTAATAATTTTCCATGAATGTTGGTGAAGATAAGCGAGCTAGCTTGATTTTCTTTACTGTTAAGCATGTTATCTGCATGTGTATTCAGGTCTATTTTTTAGGCATTTTTATTTTTGTCTTTACTATGATAGGATAGTGGAGAGAAGACAGGAAGAGAAGTGGGAGAAAGAAAGAGGGGAGGGATTGGGAAATGTCCTCGAGCCAGGATTCAGAGATGGTCCTCACTGCAGAACACAAGATCCAGGGGGCAAGGTTGGATCCAGATCCAGCTCCACCCACCCTATCTATCCCTAAACCTACCCATCTCCACTCCCTGGATGTGGATGTAACCTCGGCCCCTGGATCTTGATACTGCAGTGAGGGTCTACTAGGGATTCAGGTCCTCTATTATGTAAGTAAAACTTGCAGTAACTATTGGCAAGGCTAAGTATGAAAGGTAGAGTATCATGATGTATTTTAGCCAAAGGCAACTACAGTTTAATTGTTTTACTGCGACCATGCATGAACCTGCTGCTCATGCAACAGCTACTAAATGCATTCATGCTTAATGCTAATCCTTCAGAATGTGCCACTTAAACAAGACATGCAATATTCCGAACTGATATATTCCCAACATCAGCAAGAAGTTAGGTCTGCTTAGCTGGAATCTCCCGAGAGTTTGGCACCAGGAGACTGAATCCAATTCTGTAAGAAATCCTTTAAAGAATGGAGAGGCACCATTGCGCCCTACTTTCATTTGTCAAAGCAGCAGGGAGTTCTAAGGAAGGGTAGGGTAGCCACTAAGGACTTGGACTAATTTTCCTTCTGTGGGTTTCTTCAGGAATGCCGCTGTGTAGCCATTTGTCTTGATGTCATGATGCAGTATTGATGAATTTGGGAGTGTCTGTTGATTGACTTTCTAGGCAACTAGGGCACTTGAAGGTACTGCTCCCGTTTAGTGCAACCAGACCACCTACAGAGAGTATGGCACTCAAGAGTATGCATGGTTTTATTTAAGCTGCATATAAAAAGTCTTTGGTGTCCTTGGACTCCAGTGTTACACCATGGAACAATGATTCATTGAAGATTTTTTGCCACCGCCATATGACTCTAATGTCAAATACACCTGTGTCTAGAGGAATACACACTTCATTTCCAAGGCAACACCCTACCGCAGAACCCAAGGATCATTATATCAGATCTAAGGCAAGATTCTTGAAAAATACCAGTCGGGGCAAGGATAAAATTCATATTAAATACACCTTGGAGCACTGTGAGGTTTGTCATTATAAAGGTGAGAAAATATGGAACAACTGCGCATCTGCAAAGAATTGATCTTCTGCCAGAACTGGGTGTCTGGACAAGAAGAGGTTGGCAATGCTAAAGAGTTACAGTTCTGCATAACGTAAGGCAACAATAGCGTTTCAAGAGCAAAACACTTCATAAATCTGGCTCGTAAGGAAGGTGGAAGCCTTTATTACTTTGATGGTACTTGCCCAAAAGGCATGTCAAAGACTCAATGACTTGGAGGAGAATCCTTGGTCTGATGATACCTCAAGTGAACTTTAAGACTTTGATGTGAAGCGCAATGTTTGGTGCAGAACTTAACTCTGGAACTCGTACTGGAATACTCATTTGGAAATATCAGTGTCAGTAGAGTTTCTGAAGCAAAATATATTATGGTCTGCAGGAGCATTGAGGACAATTGGCAGACGAGTCATATTTTAATAAGACAAAGATGTACAAGACACTTGGTCGAGAAATTTAAACCTTAAACACCATTGAAATTTTGCTCCCAAATGATCCCAGTCCTATTTTGCAGAAGAAGATGCCAATGTCTGTAGGTATTGAAAATATTGCCAAAGGTGGTCTTACCAAGTGTACTCTATTTATAACTTATTTAGTAGAACACTTGTTTTTAACTTTCATGCACGAATGCTACCAGTCACCCTGGGATTAATTGCCTTGCTCGAGGGTAGTACAGTGTTGGCATGCAGCCTTTTCTTGTAGGGAACCAACCAGCAACATCTCATTACCAACCCTGAGCCTTAACCACTACATCACACCTATCCTAAAAGAGAAAAATAATCCACAATACCTGAGACACCTTCCGCACAATCTCTCCAGCCACATTAAGGCCCTGGATGAATGCCCGAGCAGCGATGAATGCCCGCACCAGCTTGGTCTTCAGTTCCCGTGGAGCGTCTCCAAAAGGACGCAGGGTTTCTGTCTGCTTGGAGGCACACTCCAGGAAGTCGTCCGAGAGCAGGGAGGCGGTCTCAGGGTCAGACGCCTTCAAAAGACGCTCCAGGAGCCTCATCCAGAACTCGTCCAAGACCTCCTCGAGGTTGAGGGAGGCGCCGCTGTAATATCGACGCAGGTCGGCGTAAAAGTCACGAAACACTCCCGCGTTAGGGCGGTACAAATCCCCCAAAGCGGCCACAAAGGCCTCCTCCAACCACCGTTCAGAGCCATTTAGGAGTTCCAAGAAATATGCTGTGTGGATAAAAAAAGTCGTTTATCACAGAGTGAAAGTGATGAAGAAATCACATACAGTTGGATCTACAGACTACGGTTTGTCAGTGTAGATGCACATTTCATTACAACAATATTGAAGTACCCACAGCTGTTTTTTTGTTTAGTGATAGTTGTCCATGAGTTCCTTGTTTGTCCAGAACAGTTAAACTGCCTGCTTGTCTTCAGAATATCCTTTACGTCCCACAGATGCTTTGTTTTTTCAGCATTTTTGTGTATTTGAACCCTTTCCAACAATGACTGTATGATTTTGAGATCCATTTTCTCACACTGAGGACAACTGAGGGACTCATATGCAACTATTACAGAAGGTTCAAACGCTCACTTCTGGGGAACATGTAAGTATCTTTGGTGTGGGCAGTACTAAAATAAAAAATATGATATTTAGGCAAAATAAGAAAAATTTAAACATCCTCATTGTGTTCAAAAGTTTTCATCCCTGGCTCTTAATGCATTGTTTTTCCTTCTGAAGAATCAGTGAGCGTTTGAACCTTCTGTAATAGTTGCATACGAGTCCCTCAGTTGTCCTCAGTGTGAAAAGATGGATTTCAAAACCATGCAGTCATTGCTGGAAAGGATTCAAATACACAAAAATGCTGAAAAAAAAAAAAAAAATCTGTGGGACCTGAAGGATTTTGTTTAAAGAACAGTGGACAGTTCAACACAATATTAAGAATTAAGTGTATGTAAACTTTTGAACAGGGTAATTTTTATAAATTCTAAACTATTTGCTCTTGTGGACAAAATGTAAATGTTATTAATGTGAAATATCTTATTCAGGTCAGTACTAAATAAAAACTAACATGCATTTTGTATGGTCCCTCTTATTTTGCTAAAATAATTGGTTTGTGTGGCTTGCAGGAAGCAAGCATTAGGGTCAGGAAATTGAACAACTGCATCAAAATCTCTTATCATTCTCCGTTAAAGGCCATAAAAACCCACTGTAATTGCCCCATGAGGACCACTCGGTGTGAAAGCATATGAGCTCTAGAGTTTTCCCTTTTATCTAAGCTTACAATGACACAAACCAGGAGAGAGTTTGGGCTTCAAAGTGCTGCAACTCTTTAACCCTTCACATTCATTAACCCTGATGCCGTTAAATCGGCAGACGGCTAAAGGAAAAATGTTAACTAAAAGCAGATGAAGTTTCATAAACTACCGCTCAGGATAAGACAGTAGAAGAACACTGTAAAACCTCTAGATCTCATTTCCTCTGCTCTGCAGTTGCTACTCTGTTCTTTCTCAACTTCACACTTTGGGTGAAGAAATGACAACTTAAATGTTAAACGGCTAACATTTCAGACGGGTTACAGCTGCTAAAACATGAATGCAGTTTGAGTTTTGGACTCACTGTCGAAGGTCCTGTACTGGGCGTTCAACGAGGCTTGAATGGAACGTCCCGCTTCTCTAACCAGGCCTTCAAACTCTCTGCGACTCAGGTTCGACAACGTCTCCTCCATGGCACTGGTGCAGCAGGTGTAACCTTGCGGGCAGATGCGGAGATGCTCGCCTGCAAACACAATGGAAAGATAATACGATTTAAGCAGAGTTTTTAACCTAGTTATGGCACCAACGATCCAGTTACTCCAGGAACATCATATATCAAGCTCCATATAATTTTAAACTTAGACTGATGGCTGAAAAGGTGAAACATGATAGCATACTTCCACAAAAGGCATAAAGAAAGACAGATGGATCTCATACAGTGTTCTGTTCTGCTGATCATCAACTCGTTTTGAAGTTCAAGATATATAGATTGTGAAGTTTAATGGTTTTAATGCTTCATGTTGTCACCTTAGTGGAAATCCTTACTGTTTTTGTGCCAGATAAGCTTTCTTTCTTCAGTGTTGTTAGCTGTTTTGTATTAGTAGCTTGTAGTGGAGTTAATACTGTGTTTACTAAAGGATTGCTTGACTGTAGTTGAACTATGAGTAGCTTTAGCTTTGTAGCTTAACAGGCTAAGGTTTCAAAATAGTTCCCCCTGAGCGTCACTGAACACAGAGCACTGGGTCAGTGAGGTTCTCTGGAGAGCTAGAGCTTCTTGGACCAGGCTGACATTTAGCAAACAACTTTCCCGGTTAAGCCTGTCTTGGGTCACGGCTCAGGGAACTAGAGCGAGAGATGCTATCGCCACTATGCATTTTTTATGCCGCCTGACTGCAGCGAGAGCGAAAAATCACACAGAAGCACAATTTTATGCATTCACTGTGGTAAGACTGTAGCTGAGGGGCTAAAATACTCACTTTCGGCATTTCATGGGCAACCGAAGAGTTGCTCAAACAGATCTCCTGTGTATCTGCGGTTTAGTACCTAGAAATGGTTTTTGTGCTAATGCGTGTTAGTCTAGAGTGCATTTTTGTGACGTGTTTGTATGCGATGTTTTATTTATAGATGGTAAAAAAAAGACATACAGAGGCACTGGAATTTTTTGTAACAAGCCTTTGCAAAATAACAAGTGAATAGATATAGATAAATAGACAGTTTTTAATAATAATAACAAAAAAGCACAAGTCTTGGATTGTCAGAGCGTGGCTTTCGGAGGTCAGGTTTTGAACGTGCTCGGCTGTATTAAATCTCATGCACGCATGTAACGGGCCTGTTTTGAAATGTGTAGCCTCGTACATCAACAAGCGACGAGATCCCAAGATCATATTCGGCGTGTCGCTCTGCATATCATGGAGTTAAAGAGCCTTCAGTGTCATTACGCATCGCATCCCGGGCCCTTCATTGCAGTCCGTGAGCAGCACGGACGTGTGGCCTGCATATCAATGCGTACTGACGAGGGAGCGCGAGACACAAGACAGATGAAGCTTTTCTTCCCGCTCTGGCACACAAAGGGAGAATCTGTGCGACAGTGTGCCAGCACACCCAAATATGTATATGCACACTTATATTACAGCTGGGATCTTGCTTTGCACATTAACTAAACACATATGAAAAGAGACTATGAAAGCCTTTTTCTGCCACTGAATAAAAAACAGAAAAAGGATATTGCGACTTTTTATCTTAGAGTTCTGACTTTTTTTCGGAGAATTGCATAATATAAACTTTCAATTCTGAGTTTTTTTCTCAGAATTGCGAATATAAACTTGCAATTGTGCGATATAAACTTTTTTGTTTTTGTCGCAATTCTGACTTTTTTTCTTGCAGCTGCGAGTTTATATTTCTCAATTCAGATTTTATATTATTTTATATATAAGGTTTATATCTCGCAATTATTTTTTCTCACAATTGCGAATTTTTTTTATCTCACAATTCAGACTTTTTCTCGCAATTGCGACTTTATATCCCTCAATTTTTTTTCTCGCAATTGCAATTTTGTATCTTGCAATTCTGACTTTTTTCTTGCAATTGCGAGTTTATATCTCCCAATTCTTTTTTCTCGCAATTGCGATTTTGTATCTTGCAGTTCTGACTTTTTTCAATTCTGACTTTTTCACAATTGCGAGTTTATATCTTGCAATTCTGACTTTTTTCTCGCAATTGCGACTTTATATCCTGCAATTCTGACTTTTTTTTTCACAATTGCGAGTTTATATCTCGCAATTCAGACTTTTTTCTTGCAATTGCAAGTTTATATCCCTCAATTTTTTTTCTCTCACAATTGCAATTTTGTCTTGCAATTTTGACTTTTTTTCTCGTAATTGTGAGTTTATATCTCACAGTTCTTTTTTTTGCAATTGCAAGTTTATATCTTCAATTCTTTTTTTTCTCGCAATTCAGACTTTTTTTCACAATTGCGAGTTTGTCTCGCAATTCAGACTTTTTTCTCGCAATTGCGAGTTTATATCTCTCAATTCTTTTTTTCTCACAATTGTGATTTTGTGTCTTGCAATTCAGATTTTTTTTCGCAATTGTGAGTTTATATCTTGCAATTCTGACTTTTTTCACAATTCTCGCAATTCAGACTTTTTTTCCACAATTGCGAGTTTATGTCTCGCAATTCAGACTTTTTTCTCGCAATTGCGAGTTTATATCTCTCAATTCTTTTTTTCTCACAATTGTGATTTTGTGTCTTGCAATTCAGACTTTTTTCTCGCAATTGCGAGTTTATATCTCTCAATTCCTTTTTTCTCACAATTGTGATTTTGTGTCTTGCAATTCAGAATTTTTTTTTTCGCAATTGCAAGTTTATATCTCTCAATTCTTTTTTTCTCACAATTGTGATTTTGTCTTGCAATTCAGAATTTTTTTTTCCGCAATTGCGAGTTTATATCTCTCAATTCCTTTTTTCTCACAATTGTGATTTTGTGTCTTGCAATTCAGAATTTTTTTTTCGCAATTGCGAGTTTATATCTCTCAATTCTTTTTTTCTCACAATTGTGATTTTGTCTTGCAATTCAGAATTTTTTTTCTCACAATTGTGAGTTTATATCTTGCAATTCTGACTTTTTTCACAATTCTCGCAATTCAGACTTTTTTCACAATTGCGAGTTTATATCTCGCAATTCAGACTTTTTTCACAATTGCAAGTTTATATCTCGCAATTCAGACTTTTTTCTCGCAATTGCGAGTTTATATCCCTCAATTCTTTTTTCTCACAATTGTGATTTTGTGTCTTGCAATTCTGATTTTTTTTCGCAATTGCAAGTTTATCTCACAATTATTTTTTCTTGCAATTGTGAGTTTATATCTCTCAGTTCTGACTTTTTTCACAATTGCGAGTTTATATAAATGTGCAATTGTGTAACTCACACTTACAAGAAATAGTTAGAACTCGCAATTCTGACTTTTTTCTTGCAATTGCAATTCTTGCAATTCAAACTTGTACAGTAATTGTAAGTCATAAAGTCAGAATTGCTAGATATAAACTTACAATTGCAAGTTATAATATCTAATTTTGAGGGGAAAAAGACTAATATGTTCTCAGAATTGTGAGTTTATATCTCGGAATTCTGAGAAAAAAAGTCAGAATTGCGAGATGTAAACTCGCAATTGCAAGAAAAAAAGTCAGAATTGTGAGAAAAAAATCATTATTACCTTTTTTTAGGTTTTATTCAGTGGCGGAAAACAGGCTTCTATAAGACGCAGATAGTGAGAAAGCGTGAGAAAGTAAAAGAAAAAACAACTAAAGCACACGGTTTCTTCCTCATGATAATAAAAATAGCAACTTTCTGTCTTACAGTTTGAGACTCACAACTCTGAGAAGAAGTCTGAATTTGAATGAGATAAAAATTTGCAATCCTGAGGAAAAAAATCTGAATTGTGAGAAAAATAAAGGTAACTGCAACTTTTTATCTTTAATTTGAAAAATAAACTCACAATTCTTAGAAGAAAAGTCCGAATTGCGAGATACAAACTCACAACTTCAAGAAGGTAGTGAGATAAAATGTTGCAATATAGAGTGTGATATAGAGTGGCCGATATAGTGTTTTTTTTTTTAGATATCTGTGTCATTGGACAATATTATTCAGAGCTATAAACATAACAGTTTCAGCTATTGCTAGCTATAATGCTTCTAGTGGCAGTGTTTGGAATTACACATTTTGAAATGCAACGTTGTTAAAGTATTGCATACTCTAAGCAAAGTGTATCGTATTATAAGGCTTACTTTTTCCACACACTATTTTTAATAAAATATACAGCGTATACTGCTTAGTAAGCTGTACGCTAGCTATTCTGTATGCAGCGAGAGAGAGAGAGAGACTAACAGAGATCTTGTGTGTGCATGTGCAAACTGAATCGGCCATAATTCCAGGCAGATCCAGAGATGATGCACATCTTTATGAATGCAGGACGCTCGCCAAGGCAATATTTTGAATACGCTAAAAATAAATCCAGAGGAATTATCTCTTTTCTGTTCCGAATAAACAATGTTCGAGCCTCCTTGTGCTGCCGCGTCCATGTGTTGGATGGAAATCGACAGGCTGCCAACGAAACAAGACCCTGAATCAAAGCCTGACAGAGAATCACCTGTCAGTCCTGAAAAAAAAATCAAGGGTTTCTTCAGACAGCCTAATTGTTAGAGATGGACAGCTAGACAAATAGTCAAGCAGGATGACAAACAGGCCGAGACGGCGGAGAAACCTTGAGTGGTGTCAGATGAAGCAAATCCCTTCAAGATAAACTGTTAGCAGGTAGCTTTCAACCCAACTGGCGCGATCCCCTTCAGGGCCTGTGACTATTTAATCAAAGAAATGCTCCTTGCGGTGTAGTGCTGAGTGCTCTTTTTCCCATTCTTCTCCCTTGCACGCCTGTCTGATATTCGCTTACATGCTGCAAAATACATCAGGGTATCAACTTTTGAACAGATCATTACAAATTATGAAGGTCTTTTGAACAAAGCACTGGGAAAATGTACACTGGCTACTTACAAGCATTTCTGTCTGGTCTATTAAACCAGATGTGTTGTTATTCAAGTCAGTTGCTATTAGCATTGCTTTAGGAGAATTGCTTAGTAAGATTTTTTCAAAGTGCTCTGCGATAGCAGTAGATGACCTGAAAATAAAACTGTCAGTAAATGTTAACATTTATGCTACTTTCAATTATAGCGCTAAAACGGAAATACTTGGGAAGGGTCGCCAGGTCTGCATAACAGAGCCAGCCTAATTAGGACTCAAAACTAGTCAAATGATGGCATCAAAATCATTGTCAAAATTGGGTTCAACATCAGTTGAATTCGCTTCAACCCACAGACTAAAAAACAATGGGCCTCATTCATTAAACATACGTGAATATACACTATATTGCCAAAAGTATTGGCACACCCCCTTCTAATGAACTGGTTTGACTACTTTAGTAATTTCAATGAGTACAAATCTTAATGTATAAGCATATAATGATATTCTAGGGAATTTTGAGCTTCTAATTTTAGGACCCCTTTCTGTTCTCACCTGACAATGCCTTTGTGTATAAGGCAAAGTTCTAGAAGAAATTGACTTTAAATGCAGACCCTGAGACAAAAACTCATCACCAAACACCAGTGACTTTTTAGACACTTCCAAAACTGTTGCAACAGAGATGTAAATAACATTTATAAATACATGTTTCCATCTTTGTTGCCACAGTTTTGAAAGGGCCTTTTCTGTTCTAAAGAAGGGGGTGTCCCAATACTTTTGTCCATATGGTGAATGTACAAGTCATTGGTTTTTGGTTTTGGTCAGGTTCTGCCACACTGACTGAATCAATCAGTTCTTTTTGAACCTTGCCTTATGCACAGAGGCATGGTCCTGTTAGAATACAAAAGGGTTCCGTCAAAACTGTTGCTACAAAATTAGAAGCACACAATCCCCTAGAATATCATTATATGCTTAAACATTGAGATTTGTACTCATGGAAATTACTAAACTAGTCAAACCAGTTCATTGAAAGGGGTGTCCCAATACTTTTGGCACTGTAGTGTATGAATCAATTTTGACTAATTTGCATGTAAAACAGACCTCCAGATTCACAAATGGTTCATAAACATCAGTTTTAAATAAGTACATATGGTACATTTTATGTGATGTTGGTTTTGTACGTCACTTCAGTTCTGACTTGAAATGTCCATTGAGTGGCGCTATAACTCTAACACTATGCCCGAACTACACACGATGACGCGACACACGATAAAAGGTATCTTTTCCATGTTAATCTGAGTTTTTGTCTTAACTAGCCGTGATGGCGACACATGAAATTTCTATTTTAAAAAATGGTTTCTATTTCCGCAACGTCATCCAAGATGTTCATGTCTCTCTTTCTTCAGTTGTAAAGAAATTATGCTTTTTGAGGAAAACATTTCAGGATTTCTCTCCATATAGTGAACTTCTATGGTGCCCCGAGTTTCAACTTCTAAAATGCAGTTTAAATGCAGCTTCAAACGATCTCAGATGCGGTTGTAAATGATTCCAGTTGAGGAAAAAAGAAGGGTCTTATCTAGCAAAACGATCCAATCCAAAAAAACAACCCAATTTATATACTTTTATATACCTCCAACGCTCGTCTTGACTTGCTCTGCCTTTCTACCTTTCCTGGTTCATGACAGTTAGGGTGTCAAAAAATTTCCATCTCATTTTTTATCCTCAACTTCAAATTCATCCTAGATCGCTTTTACCTTTTTTTGTAAAGGGTGTTTTATCTTCTTTGCATGTTTACTTTGCAAACACTGGGTCGGTACTTCTGCAGCGATGTAGGAAGATTTTGAAATAATTTTTGAAGTTGAGGGAGAAAATGAGATGGGAGACATATCCTAACTATTTTGAATCAGAGATGCACAAATTACTCATGCACATTGCAGAGAAGAGACAAGACGAGCATTTGAGGTTAAAAAGTATATAAATTGTATTTTTTTTTTTTTAATTACCGATCGTTTCACTAGATAAGACCCTTCTTCCTCAGCTTGGATCGTTTACAGCCACATTTGGGATCGTTTGAAGCTGCATTTAAACTGCATTTTTAAAGTTCAATCTCAGGGCACCATAGAAGTCCACTATATGGAGAAAAATCCTGAAATGTTTTCCTTAAAAAACATACTTTCTTTACAACTGAAGAAAGAAAGACATGAACATCTTGGATGACAAAGGGGTGAGTACATTATTTGTAAATTTTTGTTCTGGAAGTGAACCTCTCCTTTAAGACATGCCATTTGCAGAAACACCCTAGCAACCTCAAAGCAATGCTCTGGCAATCAGTCAGAACATTTCAGTAGTTTTTCACAGCAACACTCTGGCAACCAGCCAGAACGCCCTAGCAACCTCATAGAAACACTTTAGCAATTGCTAACACCACTGCAACCAATTTTTAATGGACAAATTTTTTTTCATGAAATGTAGAAACCACAAATAGCTAAGTAAGCATAGCTAAAGCATTATTATTTACATGGGGCACATGGTACATCAAAACATCACAATATTTATGTGAGGTTCTCAAAGACTGATGCTATGTGAATTGCAATATGTTGACAAATTTTCCAAGGCCACATTCCAACAAGAAAACCGATGCTAATTCAATTAAAAGCACTGGTGTTGACACAACAGACTAAAACACCCTTGTGCATTTTGGACTGGCTTTTGAAAATTGACTTGGACCGACTTCAGAAGGAAACCGCGAGGCCTCGTTTTAAAAGTGAACAACCAAACAGTAAAAGGAAGTTCTTTTGAGGGATGTTCTTCAAGTTCATCTTCAAAGCCCCTGACATACCAATGTGAATAGTTCTTTTATTTTCCCATCTTCTTTTCCTGGGAGAGGATTTGAGTGCACTCCTTTGAGATGAGAGCAAAGGCTGCCTCAGGCACCGGTTTACCAGCAGCAGGTGCGCGAGGCTCTACAGGTGAGCCCGGTCGAGTTTTAAATCCCTGCGCTGGCCAAAAAACATGCTCATGTCCTCCGTGCCTGATTAACAGTGTCTCTCTGAGGAATGAGAAAGTGTTTGGTAAGCTTGCTTCCCAACCAAGCCCTTCTGGAAGACTTATAAACGCCACACCCGCGTTACCACACAAGTACCGCATAGCACAACGCTCAGGAACAAGCTCAGCAAGCAGTGAGAGAATTTATGGAAACATGTTGAGAGGTTTATTTAAGGTGCGGCAAAAGTGGAGCTCAAGTGCTGACATACTGACTTGTATACAAATGACTCTTATTTGCTATTACTTTCCTTAAGGCTTTTTCCTGCCAATGACAAAATTACAGACAAAATACCACAGGGATCTTGGAGGGGGAGAGTCATCTAGAAAACAGAATATTATAGAAGCCACCTATATGCAGCCATATTCTGGGGACAACTGCAGTACAGAAAATGCTAAGCTTGCCGCCATTCGCTTCTAATCTCTGAATCTGACCTTCTTTTTTTAAATATGGGGTCACGGGTGACATGGCGGTTTGCCCAAACATTGGTCTCAATTAAGAGGATAAGCTGCCTTTAATGAACACAATGCAATATCTCTGTAATCCCCAGTAGACCAGTGTCCTCAGAGGACACTGGGAAAATACGGACGGGAAAAATGAGGTTAGGAAGACAAAGAGAGATGGGGGCGGGGGAGTGGAAGCGCCTAACCTAGAGCAATTTTATCTGTCACAAGAAGTGTGCCAAACACCTCCGCATTTGTGTCAGCAACACGGATTTAAATTTAAGCATGGTCGGATTAACGCACAACCCTGCCAAGCATTTTCCCAAGGCTCCGGACCAGCAGGAGGCCCTGGTGAGCTGCAGAAACCGTGCATAGAATAGTACAGTTCTTGTAAATGTGTGCAGAGCAAGCTAGCTTGAAACAGACTTGATTGTTTGCTTTAACTAACAACTAACATGCTCTTTATCTACCCACCTCTAATTTAAAGCAAAACCACCATTTTTTGCAATAAATGGTAACCCCAAACTCTCAAACAGCTGGGCAACACTCAAAAACATGAAAAGTCCAACAAATTCTACAAGTTCTCTGTCTGGTTTCAGTTAAAGGGTTAGTTCACTCCTGAATTCAAATTTCCTGATAATTTACTTACCACCTAGTCATCCAAGATGTATATGTCTTTCTTTCTTCAGTCGAAAAGAAATGAAGATTTTTGAGGGAAACATTCCAGGATTTTTCTCCATATAGTGGACTTCAATGGGGATCAACGGGTTAAAGGTCCAAATTGCAGTTTCAAATCTAAACTACTTCACACATTGGAAAGGTCACGCATGGGTAGTTGTTCATCTGTGTACTTCGGTTCTAAGGTAGTTTAGGCGATAAACTCCATCTTATTTTCTTCTCTTATTTTTATCTTCAGAATCATCTTTGTTTTACCTTTTTTTGTAAAGTGAGTTTTTTTACAGATTCACTTTGTAACCACTGGGTTGGTACTTTGGCCTACGTCACACGTGACCTTTCCAACGCAATGCGTGAAGTCGAGCTAGTGCAAGACAAGCATTTGTGGTTAAAAAGTATATAGATTTTTATTTTTTTTTAGAAAATGACCAATCGTTTTAATAAATAGGACTGTTATTCCTCAGCTGGGATCGTGTGGTGTACCTTGAAGCTGCACTAAAACTGCAATTTGGACCTTCAACCAGTTGAACCCCATTGGAGTCCACTATATTGAGAAAAATCCCTGGAATGTTTACCTCAAAAGCCTTAGTTTCTTTTCAACTGAAGAAAGAAAGACATGAACATGTTGGATGACATAGGGGTGAGTACATACTCAGGAAATTTAATTCTGGAGAGATCTTAAACAATGTTAATTTCAAGACAGCCTTAGTTACATAACATTTCAATGTGCCTCTTGCTTCCGGTGTATGGCATCCATACCCACGACATCACCACGACTTTATAATCCGCTCCTGTATACATGAAGGTACCCTGTTGGGGAATAAAAACCGATGAGGGATTAAGTCCTTATACTACCGAGAGTATAAAAATAATCTTGGGCTTTGTCACCTCTGACCGACTCTTTTAATCTCCGCTCCTGTCCGTTTCTCGTCTGGTCTTCCGCCACATTTCCAGGTGACCTTTCTTTCAACCTCTTCCTGTGCTTATTAGCACTCATTACCCCCCTCCTGCTGGGTTTCTCGCACTCTCTTAACCATCTGCCTCTGGTCTCTCTTATCCGCTACCCTGCTGAGTCGCGGGGCTGCTCAAAGAGTCCCATGCGTCCCAGGCGCCGTGCCGTCTTACACTAAGAGCTTGTGACCCCTGAACCAGGCCTTGCACGAACCCGCAATAAAGGCGATTGACGGCCACTCGCTTTATGTGCTAAAAGAGACGACTTCAGAGCAAGCCCCGGTGTGCCTTATAAAACACTGGAAAGTACCTCTTAATTGATTTCCTAGGTAGTTCTAAGATGCCAGCCCTTCCTTTCTTTGGTAAATGGGTAGGATCGTAAGGCTGAGGTACGTCTGGGGTTTGGCCATAATCGGCAGTGAAAATAGCCCAGGCCTGACTGTGATTTAGTTTGCACATGGTCTGCTCTCATATGCGTGTTTACAGTTTTATGACCCTGGGGAACTGAGGAAGCAGAAGGGAGTGTGAAATATAAAGGCCATAACAGGTTGGTCTAATGAGCTGCTGTGATCCTATAACACACAGTATATGAGAGGGTTCAAACGGAAAATACAACCCTGTTGACTTTATATTTAGAACATGATATACAGGCGCCTTTTGGGTAACTAATAAAACAAAAAGTGCAGCTTAGGGTTACATAGATAGCATTGCTTAGATAACCCAATTTAATGATAAGAGCAACACCAACATGTTTAAAACACCATTAAATGTACAATAAAGTTAAAAAGGTATTTTGATATCTTTTTCGGAATTCCTTTGGATACTTTGTCCTATCCCATCTTAACGTGGAAAGACAACTTGACGTAATCCAATTGATGTCTGATTTTACCTAAAATTAATGTAAAAGGTGTGTTTCCCAAAAACATTGTAAGCCTAAATAGACTGTAGAAACCACTGGCACCAATGGTCTCAACAGTCTACTGGTTTTATGATGTTTTTGGCAAAATGCAGCCTAGCTTGGCATGGGTTTGTCTAGACAAATCATACAAAATCGTACAAGGTTGTATGAATTTGTAAGAATTAGCCACCTCGTAAAGTACGAGTGTATTTAGAGTGTACAAATGGCCACTAAACCCATCACTAGGGCCTAAACCAATCGTACAAATTCGCATGATTTAGCGACTTGGAGTGAGGTTGTAGATCAATTTAACGATTTAGAGTGAGGTCCTATCTTCTTGAATTGTACGTTTTTTTTAAGAATATTTTTTTATGGTTTTGCCTTTATTATGATACGACAGTGAAGAGCAGACAGGAAACGACAGGAAAAAGGAAAAGTCCTTGAGCTGGGATTCAAAATCACAACGGTGTTATATGTCGACACACTTGCCCACTAGGCTATTGACCGACAGAATCGTACGCATTTTGTATGAATTCGTATGAATGACCTACCTAACCCTGCCCCTAAACCTACCTGTCATTAGGGTCTAGACAAATTGTACAAAATCGCAAAAGTCAGGTCGTACGAATTTGTACGAATTAGACACCTCACAAAATACATACGATTTAGCAATTTAGAGCGAGGTCCTATCTTCTCGTATCGTACGCATTTTACGAGTTCCCCATTTCTTATGAAGTCCTACCTCTAATCCTGCTCCTGTCACTAGAATGAGGTTGTACGAATTTGTATGACCTAGCCACCTCGTAAAATACATATGATTTGTTTTAGAGTGAGAACATATAATGATTCAGTGTTTTAGAGTGAGGTCCTATCTTCTCGAATCAGATCTCCAGGAACAAGGTTGGGCACCTCTGGTCTAGACATATCGTACAAAATCATACCAGTGAGGTCTTATGAATTTGTACAAATTAGCTACCTCATAAAATACATACAATTTAGCGATTTAGCACTCATTATAAAGTACGATGATTTAATGTTTTAGAGTGGGATCCTGTTTTCTCGAATCGTACATATTTTACGAGTTCCCCAATTCTTATGACCTACTCTTAACCATACCACTAAACCTACCCATCAGTAGGGTATAGACATATCATACAAAATCGTACGAGTAAGGTCGTACCAATTTGTACAAATTAGCCACCTCATAAAATATGTGCAGATTGGTCATGTAAAGGCATTGAAACAGTGCATATAATAATAATAATAATAAAAAAATTATCTTTGTTTTAAACATAACTTGCTAAGAAACAACATTTTCACCTAGGGATAAAAACGCATCATTTAAAAGCATAAAGTTTCATTTTTAAATCAAATCCTGATTAATAAAATCCCATTCCATCCTACATTTGTTTCTTATTGAGTAAATGTTCCACTCGGAAATACCTCAGACCAAAATGCATTTCATATTAGCTTAGCAGACTTGTAAACATCTCATAAACCTTTTTTGCTTTAGGCAGTACATTGAGGCAGGAAAGATACGTTTCTTTACGAGCGGCTTCCTATCTTCTTGAACGTTTGCTGAGATCAGAGCCGACACGTAAGACGATTTAGCAAAACGCGGGCCTTGCTTCGCTAATGGTGAAAGATGGCTAAGCGTACAACCCAGCTCTTTGAATTGGACATTTCTGGGTTTCCATAAATCTAAAAATACACCGCAGCTCAGACTCTGCCTTGCTGCCTAGACACACACGTGTGCGAGTGAGCACGTGCGCGTGTGTGCAAACAGCGCACGTAATCGCATGCATTACAATGTTTGCCAAACCTTGTTAAAACAGACGTCCTGATCTCTAATCAAGTATGAGGCGAGAACACGTGTGAGAGTGTAGATGAGGAAAACGGGCTAAGGGGTGAAATAGAAGAGGAAGACCACAAGAACTCCTGTCTGGTTACTTTCGGACTTCTTAAGAAGTATTTTTAGCCTGGATTTGGTGCTGAAATATTCAGCTCTGGTACAGTACAGGGCCGGCTGATGTTTTTAAGAGTGGGGAAGCACAGATGTCAGTTGTCAACGACAGTCTTTCTATAATATACAAGTTGTTTACATATAACAAATTAACATTATTTAGGTTTCAGTCCTATCGGTAGCCTAAAAGCTGTTTTTGTCTTGGCTGACCGTAAATACCAGCCTGGTCTCATTGTTTATACGTAGGTGTTAGTACATAACGTTTACAAGCACAAAACATAAGTTTTTATATATTTTTATTAAGGAAGAAACACACAACAATGTTGAAAACGTACAGTTTGCTAAAAACACTTATTTAAATGTAAATATTTACGAATCTTTTATATCATTAAAGTATTTGTATCAATACGTTTTTTATCATTTTATCAATAAGCGATTTTTTGTATGTTTTGTACATTTCAGTGTCTGTGCAAACCTGTGTCTTGTCAACCTTATCTCATGACGAAAACATACCTGCGGGAACTTTTTCGCAAAATGCGAAATACGTACTGCCATGTACTTTTTGTGACAAATTCAATGTGAAATGTCCACTTAGTGCCGCTAAAAGAGTGTTGTTTTTCTCTGGAACTGATGAACACTTTCTGACTTGAAATGTCCGTTGAGTAGCGTTTTTTTTTTTTTTTCTCAGATCTTTCATTGTGAGTCATGTTTATGATGGGATTAGTACCCAAGGATTCCACATCCTAAGTCCAATTTCGGGCCGGCCGAGCTACCGAGCAAGCTTATTACATTCGGAAAGCGAAACATATGGAGCTGTAATCATAACTGTGTACAAAATGATTACAAGTGCTCACTGTTTTACCGCCTCTAGTGTTTATTTCTGTTAGAAACTGCAGTGATATGTACCTATTGGTACGTATTTGCGTCTAGCGAAAAAAATTCCCACAAGTACGTTTTTGTCATGAGATGAAATGTTTTTATTGATGCTGAGTATTTACAAATCTTTTATGTCATTTATGTATCAATGCGTTTTTTATAATTTTATCGATAAGCGATTTAGATTTTGTGTACGTTTTGTAAGTTTCAGTGTCTGTGAAAACGTAAGTAATTGTACGTTTTGTAGAACCACATTTTGCGGAAAATACAGACAAATTCTCATGAGATCACGTTGTAAATACAGCATTTCTAAAAGGCATTGGTTACCAGATTTTCTGGACAAGCTTCATCCCCACCACTAAGTGTCAGTATAACATGCGCCCACTGACTTCTATGGACATATTTGTGTAGCTGTCTGACATTTCACTCTTTTATTCGCTAAAATTCACTAAAACATTAGCATTATATATATTGATCATTCTACCTGATCTCATGACGAAAACATACCTGTGTGAACTTTTTCGCAAGACACGGATGTAACAATCCTTGGGTACGAATCCTGTGGAAAAACATGACTCACGATGAAAGAGCTGAAAGATGAGAGACCGAAAAACAAGTTTTTGTTAATTTTTTCAGGTAGGTTTAGGTGTAGTGCAGATTACGTTATTATAAACGTTATTACGTACGTTATTTTAAAACGTCACAGAGCATTAGAGTTATAGTGCCACTCAACTGACATTTCAAATCAGAACTGCGGTGACACCTACAAAACGTCATATAAAATGCACCATATGTATGTTCATCTGTTCCGGGGAAAAAAAGAAAACTCTTTTAGCACCACTCGAATGTGTCACAAAAACATTGATGCCAAAAAGCTCCCAAAGGTACAGTGACACAGTCAAGCCCGAAATTATTCATACCCCTGGTAAATTCTGACTGAAAGTTACTTTTATTCAACCAGCAAGTTTTTTTTGACCGGACACAGGCTTCTCCCAAAAGATAATAAAACGATGTACAAGAGGCATGAAAAAGGAGCAATACATCAAAATCCTCAACAACAACATCAGGCAGTCTGCAGAGAAACTTGGTCTTGGGCACCAGTGGACATTTCAGCACAACAACAACCCAAAACACACAGCAAAAGTGGTGAAGAAATGGTTAGCAGGCAAAACATTAACGTTTTGCAGTGGCCCAGCCAGAGTCCTGACTTAAAGGAGAACTCCGGTGTGATATTGACCTAAAGTGTATTGAATCATGATACCGAGTGTAAACGTACCTTGCATATCTCATCTCGTCTTGTCCACTGCTGTCCGAAATCTGGGGTCAGTTAGCCGATGCTCACAACAGCTTGTCAATGAGATCAATGGGGCATCGAAGCAGTCATGTAAATAAATCACTGTTTTACGCCATTTACGAGGCACAAAGTAGCGCCACACTTCATCGGTAGACTTCCAAGGGCCCCGACATTTAAAACGCGACATTGAAAACTCATAAAAAGCACCGGTAGTTTATTTACGAGAAGATTTATACAGACAGTAACTTCAAGGAGTTTAGCGATCGCCGCCATCTTGAATGTAGTCATGATAAGTCGAATGTCGAGCACGAAGGAAACTACAACCTGATAAGTTGAAAACCTGATACGTTCCTTCCTGCTCGTCACTCGACTTAACGTGACTACATTCAAGATGGCGACGGCCGCTAAACTTCTTGCCGTTACTGTCTGTATAAATCTTCTCGTAAATAAACTACCGGTGCTTTTTATGAGTTTTCAATGTCGCGTTTTAAATGTCGGGGCCCTTGGAAGTCTACCGATGAAGTGTGGCGCTACTTTGTGCCTCGTAAATGGCGTAAAACAGTGATTTATTTACATGACTGCTTCGATGCCCCATTGATCTCATTGACAAGCTGTTGTGAGCATCGGCTAACTGACCCCAGATTTCGGACAGCAGTGGACAAGACGAGATGAGATATGCAAGGTACATTTACACTCGGTATCATGATTCAATACACTTTAGGTCAATATCACACCGGAGTTCTTCTTTAAATCCAATTGAGAATCTGTGGAGGGAGCTAAAGATCAGGGTGATGGTAAGAAGACCCTCCAACCTGAAAGAGTTGGAGCTCATCGCTAAAGATGAATGGGCAAAAATACCAGTGGAGACATGCACACAGGCTGGTCAGCAATTATAGGAAGCGTTTGATTGCTGCAATAGCCAGTTTCTATTGATTATTGAGAAGGGTATGAATAATTTTGGACATGACACTTTTTGTTCAAATGTAAATAAAAGATGAGTAATATTTTTTTCCACAATGATGCCTCTTTTACATCGTCTTATTATCTTCTGGGAGACGTCTGTGTCATTTCTAATAATAAAAAAAAACCTTGCTGGTTGAATAAAAGTAACTTTAAGTCAGAATTTACCAGGGGTATGAATAATTTCGGGCTCGACTGTATGTTTTCATCATGAGATCAGGTTGTGATTATTTGTACAGCACTTTCTGTGTAGCTTTAAAGTAATCACCACTTGTAACTGGAGGTTAAGCCAACAGATAATAACAGGAAGAGAAACCTTGGAGAAAAAAAAGAATAAATCACAGGGCTTTGCGCAAGTCGCCAAGCTTGGAGAGAGAGCGAGCAAGCGAGAGAGAGAGAAAGTGAGAATGTGCTTACTTAGTAGACTATAAAAACAGCAAATGATAATGTCCCGTCATTCTCAATGTGATGCATTAATTTTATAATCCCTCACTGGGTTTTATCGACGCAGTAGCTGTCATTCGACGCGTGAGGTTCTTCCAGCGAGCGGGGAAAACGTGCCGTGACTGAAACGACAAGTCATTATGCAAAATAATAAGTTCTTCATAATTGCTTCCACTCAAACAATAAAAAATGTCACAATAAATAAATCTCATCAGCCTAATGGTCTGTCGCATTGGCTGACAGGGTCAAGACAAATGAACGAAACACACCAAGAACAGATAGAGTGTATTTTGCCCATCATTTTTATTTTATATTACATCTATTTTTTTATATAAATTAGTATTGTATTTATTTTTTAAGTGACTCTTAATTAAATTCCAAGACCAAAATGAAAACATTCAAAAGGCAAAAACCGCACTTTAGACCACAAACAAAAACAACGAGGAAAAAAATGTAAATGTAATCAAGGAAAATTTACCAGTTGACCAGTTAAAGTCAAAGCTCAAGTGCTATCCAATCATGATCCGATCACTGAAAATGAACGCTAATGCTAGGTAAAGGGGTCCTTTGAGTGCTTTTCTTTAATTTAAATTCCTTGCTTTCTAACAAGGTCATTGAGACGTGCTCAAATTGCCATGCTAGCCGCTGCTACAATCTGGATTACGGGCCCCTGGATTACGAACAGAGTATTTGAGACTTAAAGAAATCCTAATCCCCGATCTGTCACGCATGAAGTCAGTACTATGTGTTTAACGTATATATATATATGTTTTGTTTTTAAAATGCGAAACATTTTACATTTGGACTTTTCGCATTTAGCATTAGCCGTTCCACTCTATGCTACTCAGGTGCAACATTTATGTCCTCAGATTTAGCCACCTTGAATTTCAGATATAAGAGTGATCTTTGACCCTGCATAGTTTTTTCATGACTTTAGAAGAATGTAATTTGACTAGCTTCTCCCAAGTGATAGTTTCAGAGTTTGACACTTTCTCTTTGACGTCAACAAAACACGTTTGCTTCTCTCTCTTGATTAGCCTAATTATTTCTCTATGCTAAAAAAATGCTTTTAGCATTGTTTTGTACCATTGTCAGCATTGTTTTGTACCAAAACAGACCTTCATTTTGGGGTTGCAGTACATTAAAAACACATTAATAGTGAAGGGCAAACATTTTATGTAGCTAATGGGAGGCTTTGAGTAGTAGCTGCTTGTTTGTGGTGAATCCGACTAAATCCCAGCACAACTCTCGGCATGCTTACATGTAAAACATGTGCTGGACGTCACGCTTTCACCCTTAATAGATTCTGACAGGCATTCTTCTCCCTTAGATCCAATTACAAGGAGACACTTAATGAGTAAATGGTAAAGAACTGATAATACACTCAATGTCAAGACCCCAAAGAGATTACCTGACTAATACAGTCAACGGAGGATGATGTCCGACCTTCCCTGAACCCTAATGTGGCATGACCTGTTGTCAGGACACTGGATGAAAGACAATGGGTCTTGTTTACTAAATTTTTGCACGAACATACGTCATGGTTGTGCGGAAAGCCTTTATTATTAAATTCATTAAACTAATAGTTCACCACAAACTGAAAATGTACTCAACCTCAGAACATCCCAAGATGTAGATGAGTTTGTTTTGTCATCAGAACGTGAATGATGTGAATTAGGGCGATTGCCATGATCGCGTGATATAAGGCATAACTTTTGCTACGGTTACACCTGTTGTTTACACTAGTCCAGCGTTTCCGATCCTCGAAAACTGAGAATTTTGAAAACGCTGAAGACCCCATTTTAGTTTGAAAACTGTTTCGGTAGTGACATGAAAATGCGGGACAAACCCTTGAACTTAGCATGGTTAGCAGTATGTGTTACTGCTTAAAGGAGTAGTTCACTTTCAGAACAAAAATTTACAGATAATGTACTCACGTACTCTTGTCGTCCAAGATGTTCATGTCTTTCTTCAGTCGTAAGGAAATTATGTTTTTTTGAGGAAAACATTTCAGGATTTCTCTCCATATAATGGACTTCTATGGTGCCCCCGAGTTTGAACTTCCAAAATGCAGCTTCAAATGGTTCTAAACAATCACAGCTGAGGAAAGAAGGCGTTTGAGGTTAAAAAGTATATAAATTGTAAATGTTTTTAGAAAATAACCGATCGTTTCACTAGATAAGACCCTTCTTCCTTGGCTGGGATCATTTATAGCCCTTTGAAACTGCATTTAAACTGCATTTTGGAAGTTCAAACTCGGGGGCACCATAGAAGTCCACTATATGGAGAGAAATCCTGAAATGTTTTCCTCAAAAAACATAATTTACCTTATGACTGAAGAAAGAAAGACATGAACATCTTGGATGACAAGGAGGTGAGTACATTATCGGTAAATTTTTGTTCTGAAAGTGAACTACTCCATTAAGCTTTGAAGAGTCGATTATCCTTTAAGATATATGTAGTAAATTATATACATACTGTATGGCATGTAGCAGATAGCGTTGCCAGAGCCAAGTTGATGCTGTATGTCAACAACCCTCTTTACTTCCTAGAATAATTCTGACTCTCCACAACTACAACAGAAAACCCTGACTCATTCGCTATTTGAAAACAAATGCAGCTAGAGTTCATTGTTTAAGCTGTGCTGTTAGCACCTCCAGCTAATTAAATACACGAAATGGCTCCATTCGTGATTAGTCTTCCGCAGCCGTCGACAAGTGTTCGTCACCTCGTGCTGAACGCTCGCTAGCAGCAGCAGTCTTGTGAATAATTCACAGTAGCGCCGGGCGTTCCTCCAGCCACTTTGCTCTGTCAATATTAATTGCACGTTTTTTGCGTTGGCCAATTTGCTGTCAGGTTATCTTGCTGCCAACGCGCTGGTGAAAGGGAAGAGAAGTGAGCGATGAAGATGGAGATGTGATTATTATCGCGTCAGCTTCTTTGTTCGAGAAACATTACACTGTTCGGGTGGCAGAGGCACAGAGTGCTGTGAAATGTGTCTCAGCGTTTGAACAAGATTTCCATGAGTGAGGCTGAGAATACAGCACATGTACATGCCTGTTGTCTGTGACTTTAGAGGTTTTGGGTTTTATTCACTAATATTTTTTTAAAGTTCTCTCTCACAAAAAATTACAACACTTGTGTAATCACCCAATAGCTCACCCAAAAATGAACAATTTCGTCCACCCTCAGGCAGATGTAGATGAGTTTGTTTCTTCATCAGAACCGATTTGGAGAAATATAGCATTACATCAATTGCTCAGCAATGGATCCTCTGCAGTGAATGGGTGCTGTCAGAATGAGAGACCAAACAGCTGATAAAAATCTCACAATAATCCACAAGTAATCCAACTTAACATCGAATGTTAATTTTTTGGGTGTTATCTCGTAAAATTATCACTACCGTATCAGTCACTACCAAAACATCTGGTGGAGTTTGCTTTTTTGGGAATTATTTCATAAAATTGTCACTACCGTAACATTTGGTTGAGTTTCGGTAGTGACATCTTTGCTTTTTTGGGGTGTTGTCCCATAAACTTGTCACTACCGTAACAGTTAAGAACGTAACATTTGGTGGAGTTTCGGTAGTGACATATTTGATTTTTTGGGTGTTATCCCATAAAATTGTCAGTACCGTAACAGTTAAGAACGTAACATTTGGTGGAGTTTCGGTAGTGACATTTTTGATTTTTTGGGTGTTGTCCCATAAAATTGTCAATACCGTAACAGTCACGACCATAACATTTGGTGGAGTTTTGGTAGTGTCCCATAAAATTGTCAGTTAAGACCGAAAGATTTGGTGGAGTTTCGGTAGTGACATCTTTGCTTTTTTGGGTGTTGTCCCATAAAATTGTCACTACCGTAACAGTCACGACCGTAACATTTGGTGGAGTTTTGGTAGTGACATATTTGATTTTTTCGGTGTTGTCCCATAAAATTGTCACTACCGTAACAGTTAAGACCGTAACATTTGGTGGAGTTTCGGTAGTGACATCTTTGCTTTTTTGGGGTGTTGTCCCATAAACTTGTCACTACCGTAACAGTTAAGAACGTAACATTTGGTGGAGTTTCGGTAGTGACATTTTTGATTTTTTGGGTGTTGTCCCATAAAATTGTCAATACCGTAACAGTCACGACCATAACATTTGGTGGAGTTTTGGTAGTGTCCCATAAAATTGTCAGTTAAGACCGAAAGATTTGGTGGAGTTTCGGTAGTGACATCTTTGCTTTTTTGGGTGTTGTCCCATAAAATTGTCACTACCGTAACAGTCACGACCGTAACATTTGGTGGAGTTTTGGTAGTGACATATTTGATTTTTTCGGTGTTGTCCCATAAAATTGTCACTACCGTAACAGTTAAGACCGTAACATTTGGTGGAGTTTTGGTAGTGACATCTTTGCTTTTTTGGGGTGTTGTCCCATAAACTTGTCACTACCGTAACAGTTAAGAACGTAACATTTGGTGGAGTTTCGGTAGTGACATCTTTGATTTTTTGGGTGTTGTCCCATAAAATTGTCAATACCGTAACAGTCACGACCATAACATTTGGTGGAGTTTTGGTAGTGTCCCATAAAATTGTCAGTTAAGACCGAAAGATTTGGTGGAGTTTCGGTAGTGACATCTTTGCTTTTTTGGGTGTTGTCCCATAAAATTGTCACTACCGTAACAGTCACGACCGTAACATTTGGTGGAGTTTTGGTAGTGACATATTTGATTTTTTCGGTGTTGTCCCATAAAATTGTCACTACCGTAACAGTCACGACCGAAAGATTTTGTGGAGTTTCGGTAGTGACATATTTGCTTTTTTGGGGTGTTGTCCCATAAACTTGTCACTACCGTAACAGTTAAGAACGTAACATTTGGTGGAGTTTCGGTAGTGACATCTTTGCTTTTTTGGGGTGTTGTCCCATAAACTTGTCACTACCGTAACAGTCATGACCGTAACATTTGGTGGAGTTTTGGTAGTGACATATTTGATTTTTTCGGTGTTATCCCATAAAATTGTCACTACCGTAACAGTTAAGACCGTAACATTTGGTGGAGTTTCGGTAGTGACATCTTTGCTTTTTTGGGGTGTTGTCCCATAAACTTGTCACTACCGTAACAGTTAAGAACGTAACATTTGGTGGAGTTTCGGTAGTGACATCTTTGCTTTTTTGGGGTGTTGTCCCATAAACTTGTCACTACCGTAACAGTTAAGAACATAACATTTGGTGGAGTTTCGGTAGTGACATTTTTGATTTTTTGGGTGTTGTCCCATAAAATTGTCAATACCGTAACAGTCACGACCATAACATTTGGTGGAGTTTTGGTAGTGTCCCATAAAATTGTCAGTTAAGACCGAAAGATTTGGTGGATTTTCGGTAGTGACATCTTTGCTTTTTTGGGTGTTGTCCCATAAAATTGTCACTACCGTAACAGTCACGACCGTAACATTTGGTGGAGTTTTGGTAGTGACATATTTGATTTTTCCGGTGTTGTCCCATAAAATTGTCACTACCGTAACAGTTAAGACCGTAACATTTGGTGGAGTTTCGGTAGTGACATCTTTGCTTTTTTGGGGTGTTGTCCCATAAACTTGTCACTACCGTAACAGTTAAGAACGTAACATTTGGTGGAGTTTTGGTAGTGACATCTTTGCTTTTTTGGGGTGTTGTCCCATAAACTTGTCACTACCGTAACAGTTAAGAACGTAACATTTGGTGGAGTTTCGGTAGTGACATCTTTGATTTTTTGGGTGTTGTCCCATAAAATTGTCAATACCGTAACAGTCACGACCATAACATTTGGTGGAGTTTTGGTAGTGTCCCATAAAATTGTCAGTTAAGACCGAAAGATTTGGTGGAGTTTCGGTAGTGACATCTTTGCTTTTTTGGGTGTTGTCCCATAAAATTGTCACTACCGTAACAGTCACGACCGTAACATTTGGTGGAGTTTTGGTAGTGACATATTTGATTTTTTCGGTGTTGTCCCATAAAATTGTCACTACCGTAACAGTCACGACCGAAAGATTTTGTGGAGTTTCGGTAGTGACATATTTGATTTTTTGGGTGTTGTCCCATAAAATTGTCACTACTGTAACAGTCACGACCGTAACATTTGGTGGAGTTTCGGTAGTGACATATTTGATTTTTTGGGTGTTGTCCCATAAAATTGTCATTACTGTAACAGTCACGACCGAAAGATTTTGTGGAGTTTCGGTAGTGACATCTTTGCTTTTTTGGGTGCTGTCCCATAAAATTGTCACTAACGTAACAGTTAAGACCGAAAGATTTGGTGGAGTTTTGGTAGTGACATATTTGATTTTTTTTGGGTGTTATCCTGTAAAATTATCATTACAGTAACAGCCAAGACTGAAAGATTTGGTGGAGTTTTGGTAGTGACATATTTTCTTTTTTGGGGTGTTATCCCATAAAATTTTCACTACCAGAATGGTCACAACCAAAACGTTTGGTGGAATTTCGGTAGTGACATCTTTGCTTTTTTGGGTGTTATCCCATAAAATTATCACTACCGTAAAAGTCACAACCAAAACATTTGGTGAAGTTTCGTTATTGACATCTTAGCTTTTTTGGGGTGTTATCCCATAAAATTGTCACTACCGTAACAGTCACAACCAAAACATTTGGTGGAGCTTTGGTAGTGATTTCTTTGCTTTTTTGGGTGTTATTGTCACAAATTGTCACTACTGTAGCGGAAAACATTTGGTGAAGTTTCGTTATTGACATCTTTGCTTTTTTGGGCGTAATCCCATAAAATTGTCACTACCGTAACAGTCACAACCAAAACATTTGGTGGAGGTTTTGGTAGTGATATCTTTGCTTTTTGGGGTGTTATTGTCACAAATTGTCACTACTGTAGCGGTCATGACCAAAACATTTGGTGGAGTTTCGGTAATGACATGTTTGCTTTTTTAGGTGTTATCCCATAATATTGTTAATACCATAACAGTCAACACCAAAACATTTGGTGTAGTTTCAGTTGTGACATCTTTGCTTTTTTGGGGTGTTATCCCATAAAACTGTTACTAGCATAACAGTCATGATCGAAACATTTGGTGGATTTTCAGCAAGCTCACTGGCGTGAAAAAAATGTCTATGTTTACCCTCCAGAACAGAGTGAACGCTTTTCAAAGACTTTGACGTGTCCGGCCCAACCTTTCCAATGCACCTGAACAAAAGCAAACTGGTCGTTTGTTCCAGGTGCTGTTGTGTGTGCCTCTGAGTACAGCTGTGCTTTTATTCGCGATCAGTGGCAGGGCATGAGGGTGGAAGATTGAGAGCACGGTGGCATGTTTCAGCTCTGATCAGATCTGCATGATCTCGGCTCTAACAAGTATTACGGCGCACTGCAGATCCCCGCTGAGCCGCGCAGGAGAAACACCCCCACGCTTCAAAAGAACAATCAGCGGGCCAGAGGGAGAGAAGCTGAGTGGGAGAAGGTGTAATTATGCTCGGATAATCACGAGTCGACAATTCATCAGCGAAAACATGAGCATTCGGCACAAATGTCTTGCTACTGTATGCATTAGCACAACCTCAAACAACTAAAACTGGTAGAGTGAGATGTGCTGGGGTGATTAATATAATATGGAGGTATTTCTGCACGATTTCACCCTCACGATCTTCACGATTTTTAAAAACTCTTTTGTTGATGTAAACTAATGTAACCAGCAAATATTGCTGTAAATATGTGACCCCGAACCATACATTGGGTTATCGGTTTATCGAATCAAATTATCAATTTTTCTTTAATGGCAAAAAATCATTAGGATATTAAGTAAAGATCATGTTCCATGAAGATATTTTGTAAATTTCCTACCATAAATATATCCAAACTTAATTTATGATTAGTAATATGCATGGCTAAGAACATTGGAAACTTTAAAGGTGATTTTCTCAATATTTTCGATTTTTTGCACCCTCAGATTCCTGATTTTCAAATAACTGTATCTAAGCCAAAATTTTGTCCTATCCTAACAAACCATACATCAATGGAAAGCTTATATATTTCAGCTTTCAGAGATATATAACCAGTAAATATTTTTTTTAAATTATTTTTCACTAATTTAAATGTTGTCAGATGAAGCACATTTTTTGTTTTCATGACAAAACATTTTGTGACTAAATTAATTCTTAATTTATAAAAACATTAAATATAATAATAATTAAATGTAAAAGAATAAATATAATCATATTAATTAACAACAATAATGAATGATTCTAAATATGATTTTTAAATAAGTACTACGATTAATAATACATAACATTTTAAAGTATAATATACTATTAACAGCTGTAATTAATTTGATTACTTAATGTAATATAAATTAACATAGCCATGTTGATTCAGTATTAATATTACAATACACTAAATCTTACTGTATATATATAATAAATCTTAATATATATATATATATATATATATATATATTATGAAGAATTAAAAGTATTATTATGAATATTATATACTATTAAAATGAATAATTAAAACAGTCCATACTTTATAATTTACTCTAAACCATATATATATATATATATATATATATATATATATATATATATATATATATATGTTATATATTTTAATGTATAATATTTAGATATTTTATAAGGATAAAATAAAATGATTAGACATAAATGTTAGATGTTATCGCTTTTTATTCTTAATATTTTATTTTATTTCAACTGACCCAAAATATATTTTTTATGGATTTAGTACTACGGTTTTGACATATTACAGTAAATATTATTTTTGAACAGATTATACTGTAATATATATATATATATATATGTGTGTGTGTGTATCAGTTTTTATTTTATTCTTTTTTTTCAGATTTTATACTGCAATTACACAGAAATGTTCATTAAAACAATTCAGCTTTTTAAAAAATGATCTATTCTGATTATCTATATATAGAAAAATAGATAAAACATTTAATCAATGATATTTAAATTGTATATTATATATTTACATGTATAATATTTATACATTTTATAAAGCTAAAATAAAAGGATTAGATCAGTTTATATTTCCTAATTGATCTAGTAGTTCATGCTTAATACCTCCATAATTTGTAAGGAATTACCACTGGATTAAAATTTGTGACAGTCGTGCAAACACAAAATTAGATGCGCAAAACTAATTAAACAACTTCAAATGAGCGAATTTGATTGTCACTCTCCGCTGAGCGACTGTATTATTGAATTTGCATGTGCAAACGGGTTTAATATATGCAAAAAGCTTAACCAAATCAGGCCCAATGCGTCTCCACATGGCTTGCACGGGGGTTGGATGTGCGTGTGGCAGTGCGGCTGAGAACATGGGTGTGTGCCTCTTTCATTTCACACAGGGCTCATGGGTGTGTGCCTCGCTGTATAGAAGAGCAGCAAACATGAGCCAAAGCCGAGCTCTGAAACCAGGCTACAGGTTACAAGGGCCCAAACATCACAAATCCGCAAACGCCGCGTACACTTGGATCTCGCTTTCAGAATCTTTGAAAACAACGAGTTACGATCACAAACAAACGCAAGATCGCACATATACCCGACTCTCGTCTTCATGGCCTACTTGAGCGAAATGTGAGATTGTCATTGTTTAGAGTCACCGCAGGGCTCAAAGTGTCACATAGCCCCCCTCTCGTCGAACAATACGCTGCCTCTGTGTTCGTAAAAACGGCAGACACACTAGTTGCGTCTGTAATTCTAGACAGGAGCATTCAGCTCTGATTCCTCTCTGACCTTTAGGTGATGCTTTATGATCAGCTCTTTCTAAAACAAGCTAACATGCTAAAACAAAACATGGCGGAAACCTCAAACCCTGCAACACGTCACACCCGTCAAAGTGACATCAAACCTAGAACGTAAGTTCAACATTCAAACAACGTTTTGTTAACGTTACATCTAATATTCAGTTGTCAATTTTGTAAAATAATGTGATCATGCAATTTATATTGAAAATCCAATTTTGTTTAATGCCTTAAAGTTGTCTCAGTAGTATTAAAAAAGCAAATAAACATAATTTGACTAATAAAACTTAGTAATTTTACTTTTTTAATGTCATATACATTATGAGTCAAAAGTATTTGAACACTAAGATTTTTAATGTTTTTTAAAGAAGTCTCTTCTGCTCACCAAGCCTGCATTTATTTGTTTCAAAGTACAGCAAAAACAGTACAATTCTGAAATATTTTTACTATTTAAAATAACTGTTTTTTATTTGAATATATTTTAAAATGTAATTTATTGCTGTGATCAAACCTACATTTTTAGCATCATTACTCAGTGTCACATGATGCTTCAGAAATCATTCTAATATGCGGATTTGTTGTTCAAGAAACATTATTATTATTATTATTATTAATATTTAAAACAGTTGAGTACATTTTTTTAGAATTCGTAATTGAATGGAAAGACCCAAAAATCTAAAATTATATTAATGAATACTTTTATTTATCAAAGATGCTTTAAATTGGTTAAAAGTGATTATAAAGACATTTATAGTGTTACAAAAGATTTCTATTTTTGATAAATGCTGTTCTTCTGAACGTTCTATTCATCAGAGAATCCTGAAAAAAATCTACTCAGCTGTTTTCAACATAATTGAAGACTGGAGTAATGATTAAAATTGCAATTTATGATAAATTAGAATAGAAAACAGTTATTTTAAATCGTAAAAATATTTCAAAATTTTACCATTTTTGCTGTACTTTGGATCAAATAAATGCAGGCTCGGTGAGCAGAAGAGACTTTTTTTCTTCTTTCTTCTGTGGAACACAAAAGAAGACATTTTGAAGCAAGTTCATGCTGCACTTTTCCTTACAATGAAAATGGATGGGGACTGGAGCTGTCAAGGTCCAAAAATCACAAAAACCATCATAAAATGTTAACAAAAGTAGTCCAAATGACTTGTGTGCTATATTCCAAGTTTTTCAAGCTGTTAATGAACAACAGATTCAATTTATTTTACAGAAAATCTTGCTTAAAGAGATCAGCTAAAAATGTAAAAATTGTCATTATTTACTCACCCTCAAGTTGTTCAACAGGTTTGGAACAACTTGAGGGTGAGTAAATAATGACAATTTTTACATTTTTAGTGTTGGTTACAAAACTGTTAATGGTCCCCATTGACTCCATAGTATTTTCAGTCATACTATGGAAGTCAATGGGTACCGTCAACTGTTTGTTCGTTCTTCAAAATATCTTATTTTGTGCTCAACAGTAGAAAATGACTCTTACAGGTTTGGTATAATTTTAGGGAAAGGAAATTCTGAAAATGTTTCATTTTATAGTGAACTATCCCTTTAAACCTCGTAGTCCCCATTCACTTTCATTGTATGGAAAAGAGCACCTCGGATGCCCTGCTACAGTATAAAGATCTCCTTTTGTGTATCACTATAAAATTTAAGTCTTTCGAAAGACACTAAGTTTGACTACAGCGCATACCATAATATTTACTGTATCATTTCGTTTTTGGCAAAATATTTTGAATTAAATTATTATAAATGAAAATTACCTCATGATTAATTCACCCTCAAGCCATTATAGATGTATATTATAAAAAAAAAAGGTGTATAATGCCCTGGTTCTTCCAAGCGTTGTAATAGCAGTGAGTGGCTGTTGGGACTTTAAAGTCCAAAAAAGTGTGTCCATCCATTATAAAAAGTGTTCCACTTAGCTCTGGAGGGTTAAAATGTATTTTTAAAAGAAAATGAAGAAAGACGAAAGTCATATACATTTAGGAAGGTTTGAGGGTGAGTATATCATGGGGTAATTTAAATTTTTGAGTGAACTATCCCTTTAAATGTGTAGTCCCCATTCATTCTCATTGTATAGAAAATAGCAGCTCGGACATCCTGCTATAATATCTCCTTTTGTGTTTCACAATAAAATCTTTCGAAAGACACCGAGTTTGAATACAGCGCACACCATAATATTTATTATATTATTTATATTTCTTAAATAAATAGTGTCAAAACAGTAAAATAATCAAATTTGAAGGGACAGTTTATCCACAAATGAAAATTACCCCATGATTTACACACCATCATCCTAGGTTTATATGTCTGTCTTCTTTCAGACAAACATTGTCCGAATTATTTAAAAATGTTCTGTCTCTTCCAAGCTTTATAATGGCAGTGAATGGGTGTTGACATTTTAAAGTCCAATAAAGTGCATCCATCCATCATAAAAAGTGCTCCACATGGCTCCAGAGGGTTAAGAAAGGCCTTCTAAAGTAAACATATGTGTTTGCATAAGAAAAATATATATATTTAAAATTATAAACCATAATGTCTAACTGTCCTATGCACATTCACGAGAGAATGGTGTTCCAGCGGATGACGTAGGATGTGGAATCACAAAACAAAACAAAAGACCAGCCATGAATTAGAAGTACAAAATGAGGATTTATAAAGAAAGACGGAAGTCATATAATCCTAAAATGGCTTTAGGGTGAGTGAATCGTGGGAAAATTCTCATTAAACACTATAAAAAATTTTAAAAACAGCTCAATCGCTTAATTTATATTGTATAATGCATCTCATTGTAATAAACCTGAAGCTCAAGCAGACAAACACAGACAAATTTGGCCTCCAACCACTTCGACGCTTTTAAACTAACAACTTATTCCAATGGTTTGGACAATGAATAAAAGATGTCAAGACGGTCTCAAAGGAGACGGCGGCGGCACATGCTGCACTTTCCACATCTCCCCCCTTCTGTCATTGAGACCGCAGGCGATGACCTTGAGAATTTCCTCTTGGCCAATAGCAACTCTTTGTTTCCCCTCAGCCCCTGAAATGTGCTGAGGATGCCAAAGTATAATGCCTCGAACACACTTAATACCGAAGTGGGCCGCTGAGGTGATGTTTGTGTGTACAGGAGGTGTGTCGAACACAACCGGAAGGCAAAATATATATATAATGTATTGCTGGTTTATTTACAAGTGTTTATGTGTTCAAGCGTGGCACTTGTGCGATCATTTATCTCTTTTAGCTTCTTGGGCACAAAGCACAATTAGACATATGGATCCCAGAGGAATTCTGTGAGAAAAAAAACAAAAAAAAAAAACTTGAGAGCATCATGCACTGATTTAATTGCATGTTTATGCAGACTGATTGCTGACATATTACCGGTTATAATGTGCGACCTATTATCAGAAAGATGGCTGTGTCATAAAGATTGATGGCAGATTTCATGCTACCCAGCATGCATTGGACAGATTCACAACCTGCCAACATTTTTTGGCCTCTAATGGGAATATTAAAAATCACTGGCTCCAGAGTCACTTGCTGACTGCACGGATTTCACTCGCTGCCTCGTTGACAAAGACAATTACTTACTAATAACATGCCACTCCTTAGTAATAGCGCAAATGTTTGATAACCCGCAGGTATTGCATTCACACTGAGATTTTTCCTCCTAAATTGCATCCCTGAGGGAAATCTACGAATACGGCCGTCACCGTGTTCATCATAACATGACCTACAGGGACCACATACTGTTGGAGATCAGCTCCAGCACATGCTCTTTCAAACCACATGGGGATCCAGACATCAGGTGGGTGTGTGTGGAAAACTGATGAATGAACCGAAAGGTCGTTTTTAATGGGGAAATACGCCAGGTGTAGCCCCGTTTTAGCAGTTACAGTTTTGTCTATTGTTCTTTTCGGTGCGGCGAGTAGAGCTTTTGTCTGGGACCCTCCATCTGTTCAGGCGCTTTCTGAACTTGACAATAAAGCACCTCGTGAAGCATCGAGGAACGTGTCAGGTGCCAAACTGCTAAAAATTGTTGAGGAAAAACTAAAAAATACAAAAAGGATGGGATGGACAAATGATAGATAGGAACAGATAAATAGGTAGATACGGACAGATAGACAGATAGATAGATAGACAGATAGATAGATAGATAGATAGATAGATAGATAGATAGATAGATAGATAGATAGATAGATAGGGCTACATAAACATATCTAGTCAGCACACTGAGAAATGACAGTGTTGAATATGAATGAGACCGTAGTACCGGTAACAATGACCTATGTCCCTGGTAATTCCTACCTGATATCTCGGACTGCGGGACGCCGTTTAACGTGAAGCCTTTGCCGCTGTAGAACTGTCGCACGTCCGCGCAGCTCCGCGCTTTGCTGCCCGCGTTATCCGCAGACAGAGACACGGAGATGAGCGACACGAGCAGTGCGACCGCTGTCAGATCCATTGTGTCCGGATCCCGAGACCGAGGAGGAGGATGAAGTCCACTGACGCTGATGCTCTTGCACTTCACGCAGCGATTCAACGCATCTGACTCTGTCGGATATACAGCTGAATAAAATCCACTTGTTTAGGGATGTAAACGCACGTCCAGGTTTCAAAGCGGTGGTCCTGATGAAAGAAGGATGTGTGTTTGTGTGTTATTGATCAGTCCGGTGGGGATCTGTTTCTGGTGCTCATGTCTTTACGCACTATCAATAATGCATAACTAATAATATCTCTAGAAGTAGCTGCTACTATAGTATGAACTAAATACTGTTGAATGAATTGCGGGATAAAGCGCTCAGTGCTGCTGCTGCGCGCTTCTGTGCTGTCTGGCTCTCTACTGTCCCGTTCCCACTGAACAATAGTGATGTCCGATTTGCGAAGGAGTCGTTCTTTTGAATCGGTTCGTTTGAGCGATTCGTAGGAATCGATTCGCTGCATTTAACAATACATTCCTTGGTGAAAATAAGACTTCTCCAGATGTGGTCTGTATTGATGCCCGATTCTAACACAAATAGACTTTTTATTTAGTACTAACCTGAATAATTTATTTCACAAGAGAAAATAATTGTTGAATTTATAAAAAAAATGACCCCGTTCAAAAGTTTACATACCCTTGATTCTTAATACTGTGTTCTTACCTGAATGATCCACAGCTGTGTTTTTTTTTGTTTGTTTAGTGATAGTTTGTGAGTCCCTTGTTTGTTACAGAAGGTTCAAACGCTTACTGATGCTTCAGAAGGAAATATGATGCATTAAGAGCCAGGGGGTGAAAACTTTTGGAATTTGAAGATCAGGGTAAATTTAACTTATTTTGTCTTCTGGGGAACGTCCTTCTGAAGCATTAGTGAGCATTTGAACCGTCTGTAATAGTTAAATATGAGTCCCTCAGTTGTCCTCAGTGTGAATCATACAGTAATTGTTGTAAAGGGTTAGCCTGGCTAACGCCAAACCACGCCATGACAACGTCATGATTCGAGGTCTGGGAACCACGTTCATTTGCTCGTATTTGAGGCGTGGTTTACGAATGCCCAGAGCCGTTTATTGGGCTCTTCAAATGTCTATCAAATGCGCCTGTGCGTAGCTCATAGCCAATCGTTTCAATTATACCGGATGACGTATGTAGAACTTGCGTTCTAAACTACTTAGAACACTATCTGACGGCACTCACTAAATTCCAGGGGTTTCATTACCACGACGTAAAATGGGCGTTTCTGGGGGTGTTAGGAAAACGCCCCTTTCTAAAAAAAAAATATTAAGAGAGGTCACCGATCATGCGCAGTAAGTCAGTTTTTTTGCGCGGGCATTTCAAAACCTAGGATCAGCACTGATGGATAATGAAGGACAACACAGGTTATTTTTATGTTTTAAAATCTTACATTTAAACGATTTTCGAAAACAAATAAACAGATCATGGAGGTATCTGAAGCAAATGGCTTTTCCCTAACTGCGCATGATCGGTGATAAATATAAAATAATTGTCTGTAAAATAAAACGTTGCAAATACTTTATTTATTATTCTGTGATGGAAAAAAATGAATTGCGACATGTAAACTCGTACATACGTAACTTCAGCAGTTTCATTGCCAATTTTTTTCTTGCACTTCTGAGTTTATTTCTCACACTTCTGAGAAAAAGTCACAGTTCCACAGGTCATCTTTATCCAGCAATGAAAATTGCCAACCAAAATAAGGTAAATTAAGTAAATTGGTTTGGGAGTGAAACTGTAAGGTGAATGTAATGTTGGAGATTTGGCCAGTTATGTCACGATTTGGTCAGTTACTTGGATGCACGGCCATATTGACGACACTCGGATGTAAACAACAGCATGGATTGCATGGTTAACGTACTACTAAATACATTGTTCTGCTAATTTATGCTGTCTAAACCATGGAAAAAAAGTGTGGAAGCTGCTAAATCATATAGAGAAGGACTTGGTAAACAGGAAATGGCATATTTTGACAAACTAAAGTTAATAAGTGGTAAAGATACTGCAAACAGTATTAATTAAGATATTAGCCTAATATTCTCAATTATGCCTGACCGGAAATTATAAGAACTTACACGAATGTTGTCAATCTTCTCGCCCTGGGAAACCTGGTTCAGTTTGGTCAAACACAAATGCCTTTTGTTCCTCAGGCAGTTTTTTGCACTCTTCTTCTCGATTTGTTGGAACTTTTGGCCGTCTATAATACTTCAAATGTTTTTCCCGGTTCGCCCAATTAGTCCAGCCCAAAACATAACAATAATTTATAATTTTCACCAGGAATAATCAGCTAAATATGTGAGTTTCGTTTGTTTCAGTGGCATTGTTTATGTTCTTAAACCTAGTGTGTTGAATAGCCTACCTAGATAGCATTTTCAGGCGAATTTAATATGCATATGTAAAAAATCTTAAGCAAACACATAATTTAAGCATAATCATTTGTTTCATAACAAAAAAGAACCTTCGAGGAACATTTTTGAGGTGATGAATCAAATGAGTCGATTCACTGAAACGAGCCGTTCGTTCGCATTTCTAATGAATTTCCCAACATTACTGAACAAGTCCAGCCCTGTAGTACAATAAAGAGTAGGGGTGGGTGTAAAGACACCTGCAGGTGGTAGTCGACGCCCCCTGCCGCCTTCCCAGACTACTGTAACACAATGTATCCCGCATGGCAATTGATTTTGAGGTAGGATATTAAATGGACGCGATCGTATAACAGAGTGAATTGGTTATGGGCTGAAACCGAGAACACAGTCAGCTGCGAAAGCCTGTTATTTTTCAGTCAAGACACGTCTAATTAAGTGCACTTAAATTCTTGCGGGTTTGTGTTGAGCGGTTTATTTCAATTACATGGGGTTACACAGCTGCATAAAGAAGAAGAATTATTTTCACAACGACAATAAGTGCCGGTGAAAAATTAAGTCATGATTGACCGAGCTAAAAGAATAATAAAGCACTCACCTTTAAGCACAAAGCCAGCGTTTCTTTGACAGTTGCCATGCACTTTGTTGGCACAAAAACGTGGCAACGGCGAAATGAAGGGTTTCGGTGTGGCGGGAGACCAGGAAATGTTCATGACAGCTTAATTGGCATCTAAATAATAAGACTCAGCTAATTAAAAAAGCAGCATAAATTACAACATGTCTGCTGAAAGACATGACGACTCAATTGTGCGTTCTGGGCGTGACGGGTTTATTGCAAACACCGCTCAGTTATAGAACACAGAATATGTTGTCAGGAATTATGTAATTGATACAAAACAGACTCGGATCGGGATGAAAAACACGTATTTGGTTATACAAACCGGGATCCAGAGGCGACAGGAACAGGAAAATAAAATACCAGACGAGATGGCTCACAAGTTGCTGACGCTGAGGTGAAAAAAATAGCAACAAGAATTTAAATTTCAAAGACAGCTGGAAAGAAAGGGAGAGAGATCAACAAGACACGTGTACTTTGAAAATATCATATTTTATTGATCGATTTGTGTGCGAGCGTTTACAATAACAAATGACACTCAGCGCAGTCATGGAAAGCGATGTCAATGAATTCAAACAAAAGTTTAAGGCTCTGACGTCACAGCGAACTGTCAAAATGTCGCATCTAGAAGGGTTAAATGCCAATGTAATGAAAGACTGTATTCAAATAAAGTGTTTCAGCATCCTGGAGTTAATCGAAAAGCTATTTGCATAGTTTTTAAATGGTTATGTGCACAACCGGACTGTCATAGCTACACAGTGATTTCAGTATAAATGTGTTAAATGTACAATTTTGGAAGAGAGATAAAAAAGACAGGTGTACACTTTGAAAATATGATATTTTATTGATCGATTCATGTGCCAGCACTTACAATAACAAACATGCGGCGCAGTCCCGGAAAGTGACATTAATGGATTCAAACTAAAGTTTAAGACTGACGTCACAGCGAACTGTCAAAAATGATATGCAGGAAAATATTGCATCTAGAAGTGTTAAATGCCAATGTTATGAAAGACTGTCCTGAAAATAAAGTGTTCCAACATCCTAGATGCATCATTTGAAAGGGTTATGTGCACAACCCGACTATCATATACACGCTTTGTAAACAGAGGTTTCAGTATACAGTGGTGTGAAAAAGTGTTGGCCCCCTTCCTGATTTTTTTTTTTTTTTTTTTTTTTTGCATGTTTGTCACTCTTTAATGTTTCAGATCATCAAATTTTTTTTAATATTAATCAAAGATGACAGAAGTAAACAAAACATGCAGTTTTTGAATTATTATGAAGGGAAAACAAAATCCAAACCCACATGGCCCTGTGTGAAAAAGTGTTTGCCTCCTAAACTTAACTGGTTGGGCCACCCTTAGCAGCAACAACTGCAATGAAGTGTTTGCGATAACTTGCAATGAGTCTGTTACAGCGCTGTGCAGGAATTTTGGCCTACTCATCTTGGCAGAATTGTTGTAATTCAGCCACATTGGAGGGTTTTTCAAGCATGAACCACCTTTTTAAGGTCATGCCACAGCATCACTGTAGGATTCAGGTCAGGACTTTGACTAGGCCACTCCAAAGTCTTCATTTTGTTTTTCTTCAGCCATTCAGAGGTGGATTTGCTGGTGTTTTGGATCATTATCCTGCTGCAGAACCCAAGTTTGCTTCAGCTTGAGGTCATGAACAGATGGCCAGACATTGTCCTTCAGGATTTTTTGGTAGACAGCAGAATTCATGGTTCCATTTATCACAGCAAATCTTCCAGGTCCAGAAGCAGCAAAACAGCCCCAGACCATCACACTACAACCACCATATTTTACTGTTGGTATGATGTTCTTTTTCTGAAATGCTGTGTTACTTTTACGCCAGATGTAATGAGACACACACCTTCCAAAAAGTTCAACTTTTGTCTCGTCAGTCCACAGAGTATTTTCCCAAAAGTCTTGGGTATCATCAAGATGTTTTCTGGCAAAACTGAGACGAGCCTTTATGTTCTTTTTGCTCAGCAGCGGTTTTCGTCTTGGAACTCTGCCATGCAGGCCATTTTTGCCCAGTCTCTTTCTTATGGTGAAGTCATGAACATTGACCTTAACTGAGACAAGAGAGGCCTGAAGTTCTTTAGATGTTGTTGTGGGGTCTTTTGTGACCTCTTGCATAAGTCATCGCTGCGCTCTTGGGGTAATTTTGGTCGGCCGGCCACTCCTGGGAAGGTTCGCCACTGTTCCATGTTTTTGCCATTTGTGGATAATGGCTCTCACTGTGGTTCGCTGGAGTCCCAAAGCTTTAAAAATGGCTTTATAACCTTTCCCAGACTGATAGATCTCAATTACTTTCTTTCTCATTTGTTCCTGAATTTCTTTGGATCTCAACATGATGTGTAGCTTTTGAGGATCTTTTGGTCTACTTCACTTTGTCAGGCAGGTCCTATTTAAGTGATTTCTTGATTGCGAACAGGTGTGGCAGTAATCAGGCCTGGGTGTGGTCACAGAAACTGAACTCAGGGGTGATAAACCACCGTTATGTTTCATAAAAAAAACCTTCATTTAAAAACTGCATGTTGGTTTAACTTGTGTTATCTTTGATTAGTATTTAAATTGGTTTGATTAAAGAACATTAAAGTGTGACGAACATGCAAAAAAATAAAAAAATCAGGAAGGGGGCCAACACTTTTTCACACAACTGTATATATGTTAAATGTAGTTTTGAAAGAGAGGTCAAAAAGACACGCGTACACTTTGAAAATATTATATTTTATTGATCGATTGATGTGCGAGCACTTACAATAAAATGACAAATGACACGTGGCGCAGTCATGGAAAGTGACATTAATGGATTCAAACGAAAGTTTAAGACTGTGACATCATGGTGAACTGTCAAAAACAAATGATATTTAGGGAAATGTCACATCTAGAAGGGTTAAATGCCAATGTTATGAAAGACTGCACTAAAAATAAAGTGTTTCAACATCCTAGAGTTAATCAAAAAGCTATTTGCATTGTTTTTATACGGTTATGTGCACAACCCGACTATCATATACACACTTTGTATACAGAGATTTCAGTATAAATATGTTAAATGTACAATTTGACTTTTTACAAAAAAGCCCTAACTGCACAAGCAGGTGGGCCAATCTTACAAAACTGTGTCATTTTTCATCTCAAAATCAAAAATAAAATATATTTTATGTAATGAAAATCGTCCTTTTAATATTTATTGCATTTACTTTCATGGCAATTATGTAGATTTTCCTCTGTCATTGCTATATTTTGGAGGGAAAATAGAAATATAAGATTATAATTCAGATTACAGAAATAAGAATTGGGAAAACATCTTAATGTTACAAAATTGGCATTATTTTCATAATTTATTTTCTAATTTTGCTGTGAAATATAACCTTTGTGGGATTCACCCAGGTAAACTGATAAAAGGAGACTTAAAAGAGCTCATTCTTTCTTGAATACAATCCACACATACGATAATATTCACACATTTATAAAAACAAACCGGCCTTTCCACGTAACGTAGCTCCTGCAGGAGGGTGTAAATGAATTCAGGATGTGAAGTGTTACTTTAAAATGCACCGAACCAGACAAACATCCTGTTTGTGAAGTTTCAAAACAGCAGCACTATAAATTGCAACAGTAAAACCACCGAAGAAATGATGGTGTACCTTCATCACACATTTTTGTCTGCATACACTACTTAGTAGCTACAAAAAAACCCTTTAAAACAGGCCAGAGCAAATGAATAACCGGTTTTGGAGTAGTCGTATCCTTTGAGGGGCTGATGTGAGAACTTACTGAGCGTCTGATGACGGATGTGCAGACTTCTAAGGGCCTAGTGCAAATGCATGCTTGAATCGTTCAGTCTTTTTAGTGTGTGTCAGAATTCCTCGGTCCAAAGGAGGAGCTGTATTATGAGTAAGAGAGGAAGCAATAGGATGGATGAGATGGTTGGGATGTGGGCGGCACCGCTGTCCGGTTTGTTTCTGGAGTTGGGGGGCTGGATTGGGATAATGGCGTCGCGTGGTGGAATTCGTACATGGGTTTCCTTTTTAGTGAGCACTGTAGAAAGACAAATGAATGAAACGTAAGAACAAGGTGGAAATATTACATTTTGGGTCCTTCATAGAACCCTTTCTTAGAACCTTTTACCAGTATAAAGGATCTTTAAGGGTAGTGATGCAACAGGAGATACATTTTGGGTTTATAATGGAAAATTGCAATACCAGCCATGTGCCTTGAGGTTCATACACTTGAGCGACCCTGTATTAACCTCTCTTCGCCAGTCACTGCAGAACTGGCTCCAACCAGATTCTGTAGCTACAGTATCTGTAATATTATTTACATATCTTGTCTGTATCTACATCCTGTCTTCATCTTCAGCGCTTAGCTCAAACAATAGATAGCGTACAACCGAGCAAGTTTACACCTAGGCAGGCTGCTATAAATACTCTGCAAGGTCAGCACTCATAAATAGAAAGAAGGAACATCTCAGTAAAGAATAAAAGACCTAAAGACATAGGGTTTCATTCACTAATAATTCCATAGATTCACAAAACGTGTTTACCACATGAACCTATGGGAACTTTTTCGTAATATGCGAATTATGTACCAATAAGTATATATCACTGCAGAAATGAACACTGGAGGCGGAAAAACAGCGAGCACTTGTAATAGTTTAGATTACAGCTACATATGTTTCACTTTCTGGACATAACAAGCTTGCTCGGTTGATTAGCTGGCACGGAACTGGACTTAGGATGTGGAATCCTTGGGTACAAATCCCATGAAAAATATGATTCACAATAAAAAAACTGAAAGATGAGAGATTGAAAAACAAGCTAAAATGGCATGCTTGCGATTGCGTTTTTATGTCACATTCATAGGTTTAGGTGTAGTGCAGATACATTATTTTAAAATGTCACAAAGCATTTGAATTACAGCGCCACTCAATAGACATTTCAAATCAGACCTGCGGTGATACCTACAAAACCAACGTCGCATAAAACGTACCATATGTACGTTCATCTGTTCAGTGGACATTTCACATCGAATATGTCACGAAACGTACATGGCAGCAACACCATAGAAGAACCATTTTTTTAAGTAATAGTTCTTAAAAGAATTATTTATTTAAAGATTTGAAATCTCTAAAGAACCTTTTTCCACTATAATGAACCTTCTAGGGAACAGAAAGGTTCCATAGATGTTGAAGATTCTTAAATGGAACCATTGAAGCCAATAAGGAACCTTTTATTTTTAAGAGTGTAACGACTCACTAAAAGAACCATTTTGGGTTCCTCAAAGAATATTTAATTGAACTGTTACTATGTTCTTAAAAATAAAGGTTCTTAATTGGCATGGATGGTTCCATGAAGAACCTTGAACATCCATAAAACCTTTCAAATGCAGAAAAGGTTCTTTTGATTTTTAAAATGTTCTTCAAAATGGTTTTGTTCACTGAAAGATTCTTTGGGGAACCAAAAATGCTTTTATGGCATCACTGCATAATCACTAGGGCCGGGACTCGATTAAAAAAATTAATCTAATTAATTAGAGGCTTTGTAATTAATTAATCGAAATTAATCGCATTTTAATCGCATATAAATATTTGACCTGAGAACAGTGAGAAGTAAGTTTTTTTTCATATGGATTTTTAGTATACCATTGAATAAAGACTGAACACATAAACTTAAGCAACAAAATATTGTTTATTTTTGTTCAACCAAGTCCAACAGACCAGTGCAATATTGCCATTAAGTGTAGCAATAGGATACAGTGTTTCCCCTAGGTTTCCATACTTTTTTTTCTCGGTACTTTACCCTACTTTGTGTAATAACGAAAACATTTATCTCAGTGAAAAAAAAAAAAAAATCCCAAACTCTCTATTTTAACATTTTGAACAATAGGGCTTTACAATCTTTTGCTATTTTTTTTTTAAAAGAAATTCTTGTGTTTTAATTTTTCTCATAATCAAATGAAAGCATAAATATTTATTTATTTTTAATCAAATGAAAAAACAGAGGTTTGCTGTTAAAAACAATAAATAATAATAATTTAATATTTAAATAAAAATCGTAGTATTTTTTCTACAATTAAGTGGTTAATCTTGTTGTTATATTTATTTTTTATTATATATATTGTTTTTTGTCAATTATTTAAATAGGAATATTGTTCTGTTTCATGTTAAACCGTACTTTTATTTTGACAGGTTGCCGTGAAGTTTCTGTGTGTAAAGTATGATATGATGCTAGTTTTCTCAAATGAAACGGTAAAAGTGACACTGACAGTAGCTTTGGAGATTGAGTCTATCTGTTCATTTGAGATGCAAATGCCAAAAAATTAACGGGAGCATCACGCGTGCAGTAAAAAAAAAGCGTCTCTGCCATTCTAACATACAGAGGCAAACTTTACATGCAGGATTCATATTAAAACGGTCTTTTTGCATTTCAGTTTTCACAGATACTAGTCCATATCGCGATTTGAATTAAGTGACAGACCAACTTTTGATTTATCAATCCAAAAATCGACGAATTTATGTGGCATTCCGCGCTATAGTAAATTCGGTTTTTATGAATGGAGTCCGCGATCCAGTCCGTGTTTTCTTGGAGGAGACATTGTAAACGCGCCCCCCTAAGATAATGGTAGGGGAAACACTGGGATATTTAGAAATATACTAGCCTACATTTCAGAAATTCAGGTACCCTATAGGTAGGTAGACCTTCTGTAAAAGCATTGAGGTGATACTTGAGGCTCGATGTGCTGCGGTGATATGTGCATTCCTTTGTCTGAACGCTAGTTGGTGTTCCAGTATAATCGGTTCGCTGAAACTCATCCAGTGAGAAACGTTCCGCGGTGCAAAATTAAGTGCGATTAAAATGCGTTAAAAAAATTTAACGCGTTATTTTTGTGTAATTAATTAATCTAAATTAACGCGTTAAAGTCCCGGCCCTAATAATCACCCTTTCAAAACCTTTATGTTTACGAGTGTAGGAAAACCATTTTTGTCTTGGTGTAAAGAACATTTTATTAATCTAAAGAACTTTTTTTGTACTATAACAAAACTTTTGTGCCATGGAAAGGATCCATGGATGCTAAAGGTTCTTCATGGAATCATCAATGCCAATAAATAAAGTCTATATTTCGGAGTGTAACATAAGAACATTTTAATAATCTACACCTAAAAATAAGGGCTTTTTTGACATGATAGTGTAGAGAAACCATTTAGGGTTTTCCAAAGAACCTATTTCTTAGAGGATTAGTTCACACCTGAATTAAAATTTCCTGATCATTTCATGAATTTCAAGTCATCCAAGATGGTTTATGACTTTCTTTCTTCAGTGGAAACAAAATTAAGGTTTTTGAGGATAACATTCCAGGATTTTTCTCCATATAGCAGACTTTAATGGGGATGAGTGGGCTGAAGGTCCAAATTGCAGTTTCAAAGGGCTCTATATATGATCCCAGCCAAGGAATAAGGGTCTTACACTCTTAAAAATAAAGGTTCTTTATTGGCATTGATGCTTCCATAAAGAACCTTGAACATCCATAAAACCTTTCAAATGCAGAAAAGGTTCTTTAAAGTCGAAAAAGGTTCTTTTGATTTTTAAAATGTTCTTCAAATTGGTTCTTTTAAGAACCTTTCACTGAAAGGTTCTTTGGGAAACTAAAATGGTTCTTCTACACTGCAAAGACACCCTTTTGGAACCTTTATTTTTAAGAGTGTATGTAGCAAAACGATTAGCCATTTTGTAAAAAATCTAAAATTTATGTACTTTTTAACCATAAACGCTCATCTTGCACTCTAAAGGTCACACGTGGTTAGTTCTTCATCTGTGTACTCCGGTTCAAAAAGGTAGGTACAATCTTAAAAATAAAGGTGCGTCACGATGCCATAGAAAAACCTTTTTTGTCTAAATGGTTCCATAAAGAACCTTTAACATCTGAAGAACCTTTCTGTTTCACAAAAGGTTCTTTGTGGCAAAAGAAGGTTCTTCAGAATATAAAAAGGTAAGAAAGACATGGTTCTTTAAAGAACCTTTGACTGAATGGTTCTTTGTGGAGCCAAAAATGGTTCTTCTATGGCATCGCTTGAAGAACCTATTGAAGCACCTTTATTTTTAAGAGTGTACACCCTTAAAAACAAAGGTGCTTCACAATGCCATAGAAGAACCTTTTTTGTCTAAATGGTTCCATAAAGAACCTTTAACATCTGAAGAACCTTTCTGTTTCACAAAAGGTTCTTTGTGGCAAAAGAAGGTTCTTCAGAATATAAAAAGGTAAGAAAGACATGGTTCTTTAAAGAACCTTTGACTGAATGGTTCTTTGTGGAACCAAAAATGGTTCTTTCTATGGCAGGGATGGGGAACCTTGATCCTCGAGGGCCGGTGTCCCTGCAGAGTTTAGTTCCAACCCTAATCAAACACACCTGAACAAGCTAATCAAGGTCTTTAGGATACAGGTTGGTATTTTATTTTTCAGGGTTGGAGCTAAACTCTGCAGGGACACCGGCCCTCGAGGATCAAGGTTCCCCACCCCTGTTCTATGGCATCGCTTGAAAAACCTATTAAAGCACCTTTATGTTTAAGAGTGTAGGGCAAAAAACTCCATCTCATTTTCTCCTCCAAGTTCAAAATCGCCCTTTACCCTTGTTTTTGTAAAGGGTGGTGTTTGACTTTCTTTGTATGTTTGCTTTGTAAACACTGGGTCGGTACTTCCGTCTACGTCACACGTGACCTTTCCAACATGTCTACGTAATGCATGAAGTCGTGGACACAACCTGCAAGTCGCGCATTAGTGGTTAAAATCTATCGTTTCGCTAGATAAGACCTTTATTTCTTTGGCTGGGATTGTGTAGAGACCTTTAAAGCTGCATTGAAACTGCAATTTGGACCTTCAACCCATTGTTCTCCATTGAAGTCCACTATATGGAGAAAAATCCTGGAATGTTTTCCTCAAAAACCTCAAAGTCTTTTCATTTTTGGAATCCTTATTTCTAAAAACGTACAGTGAAAAATCTACCTACTAGCAAATCTGATGCAGTTACAGTGACAAATATGCTTTGTGCTACACACACACACACACACAATAATGTTCTCGGTTGAACATATGCGCATTGCACAGCAGATGAGCAGGGCCATATATCAGCACCAGGCTACGAGCCGAGAGTCGACGCGCTCGCGAACACAAACCAACAGACGGCAACACATTAACGTGTCACAGCCAAATGATGCATAGTGTCCATGCGGACACAAACCAACGACTTAATGCGTGGATGTCTGGCCCCAAACAAACACATTCACGGTTTGATGTTTCAGAGGCATCCGTTTACCTAATTTTGCAACAAATTCGACCCAGACGCAACAAGGCAGGGCGAGACAAAAACAACAGTCACACCTCTTCCCAATGAAATCCAACCTGAGATCTTCATACAATAGCCATTGTGCCGTGCGTACAATACACAAAGAGTTCATTTATTCGCAATCACTGCAAGGAGATCTGTTGATGCCAATTAAAGCGGTAAATGGATCCGATTCGTATCAGACTCGAGAGCGAACGCCTGTGGGCGGGTTGGCATTGACAGGAAGGATGTGTAGGAATGATCACATATGCTGTATAATATCACACTAAATATGCAGTGGTCGTGTAAAATTGAGGATTCTTGCTGATGCTGAAAGTGAGAATGTTGGAGATTTTGCATATTGTTTTTCTATTTGCCTCTGGAAACGCTGTGGTGTTTTAGACAATACCTACATTGGTTTTTAGGGAACATGAGAATGTTTTTACATTGTTGAATGCCTAACATCGATACTGTATGTTTGAAATGAGCAAAATGAATACTGTGCAGGATTTAAGAGCATTATTATCAAACATATCTACACTGAAATCAACCAAAACTGCATAAAAGCATATAAAAAGCTAAACGAACATTTATAAATAAATGAAACTATAATACACTAAAACAAATATAACATAAAAATACATAAATCAATTAAATAGTTCTATATAATAGTAATTTTTAAATATTAATTAATCCAAAATAATAAAAGTATACTATTAAATGTTTAACATGAATCCACTGTAAAAATGAATAAATAAATAATAGTAATTAACTTTTAATTAATTCATCCATTGGACACATTATATATATATATAT
>NC_133367.1:24247710-24295995 GCF_049309525.1 Garra rufa | reverse complement strand
ATTTGCACCTTTATTATTTTATCCGGTATATTAAGACAGAGGCATAAGAATGTACTGCAAAGTAGAAATGAGTCACTTCATCTCGATCCTTCTCGACCTTTCCTTCACTTCTAGTCCTCCTCGATACAGTTTGAGTCCGTGGACGTCATCATTCAGCACAATTCCTCAACCACACGATTTTAATTTCTAATGCACTTCCACTGACATGATGCGATGCAAATTGAATTAAATCCTGTCTTACTATGCATCTCGTTCTGGCCTTCGGGGCAATTGATTCGGTTCTCTAATTCGAGAAAGTGGGAGGGGTTCTTTGGCTTCGACGAAGCCTCTCGGTGCTACTTTCTGTATTGATAACCCAAAGATGCATATCCTCGGGACCGCGCAGTTGTAATGCGTGTCGACAAGATCCATATCCCATCCAATTAACAACATCAGCCCCGACTGAATTACACTCGTAAATGTCTTAATATCACTTATAAATTATCACCGGGGCGCAAGATATCATGAATATGCAACATCCGTGGCGCTTCCAAGATTTGAAGCGCGATACTCAGAGAGGTCGTGCACGCAAATTTGAATAATTCATGAACGCGCGTTGATGCGCCAAAAAGAAGCCTTTTGTTCTCATCAAAAAACTTCTGTACAAATATCAAAACCTTTACACCCAATTCGGGATGTAAAGCGCGACCCCAGAGATCAAGAGACTATCAGACATCAACTGACAGAAAAAACAGAGGCCTTAGAAGTTGCAAAAAAAAAAAAAAAAATCGAAACGTTGTTCTGAAACGCATTAAAGTTACTAAGTGTGAGACGCGCATCTAAGTGAAATATCCACATGACGGTTTGGATAAAGAGGTAATTTAGCAACAGTAGATCAATCAATTTTTATGCAGGCAACTGAATTCCCACCAGGTTTCCATGCGGCTCCTGGTGATAAAAGCAAATGCTTCTGCTGCAAGAAGCGGTGTAGTAGAGTTCAATGGTAATAAAGCATGCATGAACGTACAGAATAAAAGTCATTAGCAATGGAAATCAGCCACTTACAGTATAATCACTTTATTGCAATTCAGAACATCCATTCAATGCGGAAGAAACACAATATTGCACGTCATGTCAGGAATTTCTTTAAACAAATCTAAAGGCTGCAAAAATGTCAAAAACATAAAAATTCCACCCTAAAAGTTCACTTTGTTTACCAAGTTATAGCCTATTAATGCATGTACAGTTTCATAAAATGAGTGTCATGATGGTTTAGTCAAATTAGTTTGAGCTGTAGACGAAGTCTTTGCTGTTGTGGACGCTGAGCCAATATCAGATTTCTTCTCTTGGGTCGTAGACTTAGATGAAGGACCAGCATCTGTAGATAAAATAAAATAAAAAAAGAAGAAAACTGTAAATGTGTGTATTTACAATATTGGATGTTAGATGCTAAAGGTAAATTGTGTCATTTATACCAAATTGCTGATGTATTATGATGTATTAACTATATAAATTATATTTCATGTATCTTATTATTTAATAGAAGCCAAAAATGGTCAAATAAACATTTGTTCCCTGCTGAAAAAACAGCTAAAACCAGCTTAAGCTTTGGTTTATGATGGAAGTAGTTGGTCTCCCAATCTGGTTTGGCGGATCAAGCTGGTCAACCCCTCTACAACCAGCCTGCTGATAAACTATGACCAGCTAAGGCCAGGCTGGATGACCATCTAAAACCAGCCAACAATCTAAGGCTGGTTTTAGCAGTTTTTTTCAGCAAGGTTGTAAGACAACTAGTTAACCAATTAGTTCTGCATCCCATTAGCTGATTAGCATGTTAGCTTAACATACAGATAGTCATTTAATCAGCAAGTGTAATATACCCCTGCTGAAAAACAGCCTAAACTGGTTGGCTGGTCTTAGCTGGAAGTACAGTGCCTTGCAAAAGTATTCATACCCCTTCATTTTTTTCTCACATTTTGTTTTGTTGCAGCATTATGTTAAACTGCTTTAAATTAGTTTTTCCCCCCATCAATTTACACTCCATACACCATAATAATGACAAAGCAAAAACCAGATTTGCAAATTTTACACATTTATTAAAAATAAAACACTGAAATAAGTACATTGCAGAAGTATTCATACCCTTAACTCAGTACATAGTTGAAGCACCTTTACAGCCTCAAGTATTTTTGGGTATGATGTGACAAGCTTTGCACATCTGCATTTGGCAATTATCTGCCATTCTTTGCCTCACCTTTTCACCTCTCAAGCTCAGTCAGCTTGGATGGGGGCTGGCAGACATTTTCTAGAGTCCTAGTTGTTCCAATTGTCTTCCATTATGGATAATGCTTCTGTGAACCTTCAATGCAGCAGATTTTTTTCTGAACTCTTCCCTAGATCATTGCCTTAACACAAGTCTGTCACTGAGCTCTACAGGCAGTTATCTTGACCTCAGGACTTGGTTTTTGCTCTGATATGCATTTTCAGCTGTTAGACCTTTTTTGAGAGGTGTGTGCCTTTCTAAATCATACTCATTCAAATGAATTTGCCACAGTTTAACTCCACTCCAAGTGTAATAACATCTAGAAGCAATATGAATGCTCCGGAGCTAAATTTCGAGTGTCCCAGAAAAGGGTATGAATATTTATGCAACAGGATCTTTTCAGTTTTTTATTTTTAATAAATTTGCACAAATATTAAAAACCTATTTTTTGCTTTGCCATTATGGAGTAGGGAGTGTAGATTGATGTGGGGAAAAAAGTACTTTAACAATGCTGCAACAAAATGAAGGGGTATGAATACTTTTGCAAGGCACTGTAGCTGGTTTAAGATGGAAGTAGCTAGTCTTAGCTGGTCTTCCAGCCTGGCTAGGCTGGTCAAGATGGTTTTAGCTGGTCTCCCAGCCTGACTAGCTAAGGAAGTGGCTAACCTGTTAGCTTAGCAGACAGATAGTCATTTAATCTGCAAGTGTAACATACCTATATAATAACTAATAAACAACAAATAAAACCAACCTAAACTGGTCTGAGCTGGAAGTAGCTGGGCTTCCAGCCTGGCTAGGTTGGTCAAGCTGGTTGTAAACCAGCCTGCGGACCAGCTATGACCACCCTACGACCAGGCTAGATTACTAGCTAAAACCAGTCAACCAACTTAGGCTATTTTTTTAGTAATTTAATCTGCAAGTGTAACATACCCCTACTAAAACCAGCCTAAGATGGTTGGCTGGTTTTAGTCGGTCATCCAACCTGGTCATAGATGGTCAGCAGGGTGGTTTTAGAGGGCTTCTGGCCACTTCTTTTGCTGGTCAGACTGGGAGACCAGCTGGGACAACCAGCTAAAACCAGCCAGACTGGGAGACCAGCTAAAACCAGCTACTTCCATTTTAAACCAGCTAAAACCATATTAAGCTAGATTTAGCTGTTTTGTTTCAGCATTTCATTAGCCAATTAACCTGCTGGCCGATTAGCTTTGCTAACTGGTTAGTCTTCTATTTTAACATATCATTTACAGATGTTAACCTGTCAAGCTAATATCACTAGCTGATTTATCTGCCAATTAAATTTTTTCTTCTGTGAACAGGACATTTGTTGTTGTTTTTTCAGTTAGCTAACTGGTTAACCGATTAACTTAGCTTAGTGCGAAGTTACACACAACAAATGAATTGAGCATATAAGGATGTAAAAAATCTTAAAGGGATAGTTCACCCAAAAATCAAAAGTCTGTCATTACACACTCACCCGCATGTCGTTCCAAACCCATAGGAGCTTTGTTCAGCTTCAGAACACATATTAGAAAATTTTATAAAATCTGAGAGCTTTCTGACCCTGCACAGATGCAACGCAACTGACATGTTCAAGGCCCAAAAAGATAGTAAGGACAATATTAAAATAGTCCATGCGACATCAGTGGTTCAATCGTAATGTTATGAAGCTACAAGAATACTTTTTGTGTGCAAAGAAAATTTGTTTCAGACTTTATTCAGAAGAGTACCACAATGCATGTGTGTGGTGCTGCTGATGCAGGAGCCAGCGTTCTGAAAGCTCTCGGAAAAAAATCTTCATTTTTGTTCTGAAGATGAACAAAGGTCTTACGGGTTTGGAACGACATGAGGGTGAGTAATTAATAACATAATTGTCTTTTTTGGGTGAACTAACTCTTTAAAATAATGTTGAAATTGATATTTTGCCCATCTGCTGCAAGGACGTCTATTGTAAAATGACCATCACATGTCACATACAGCTCAGGTGATTGGTTGAAAAAAGCTACCGTTCATGAATCAGAGATGGCAGCATGCAGAGTGGATACTGGCATCAGACATGACCAAGCAAGCAAAGCAACTGCCATTGAGATGTATAAAAATGCTAATGGATACGGTAAGTAAAATTAATGACATAAAACTTTTAAAAGACATTCAATGATCATCTTTACCATGTGAAGTCTGGTTTTCCAGCTGAGCCTCAGGTTGATCCACCCACAGTTTATGTTTGGGGTTGTTTGGGAACTGTTTGGTCAGTCCACAACTTAAACATCGCACAATAGTCTTACGCTGTCGCCTCTGTCCTCCTTCAATATGAAGATTCAACATACATTGTTAGTTCTCTATGGATGTAAAGATAGATAGATGGATAGATAGATAGATAGATAGATAGATAGATAGATAGATAGATAGATAGATAGATAGATAGACTTACTTTTTTGTCGTACAGTTGATGTGACACCTGGTATTAGTAAAGTGCAGCATTTTTTGCAAATGGTTCTCTTTACTGATGGATCTCTGTGAGGAAATGAAACTCCATCGTTGATGTTTGTTCACTTAAAATCCAGATTATTAATGAGGAGAAGCTACTCACTGTCTGAGCACCAGCCGTTTGGAGATTGTCTTCTGAGTGAAGCAGTAAAATCTCGCCAGTTCTATATTCTCTGGATTTTCAGCCACAACGCAGTGAGCAGCCTGGGAACAACATCATGAGTTAACATCACGAGAAGGTTTGGAGATATTGAAATAAACAGAACTGACAAACAAACTCACTAACCTGGTAGAGGAAGTTCAGGCGCTGATATGCTTCTTTATCTTTTATATTCCCGGCCATGTTTGTTTAGAGACGTTTGTCTCTCTTTAAAACTCGAAAGTGTGAACTTATACTGCATATAACATGACAGCATGCTTGTTTAGTTCCTTCTGCTTCTCAGCGGCGGGTAAAGTCACTATATTTGCTGTATATCGCCATCTCGTGGAACAGCATGTAATGATATCTTTATGTCATAGATTTTGTGAAATAACCATACTGCGCCTCATAGTGACACGACTATGAAACGCAATTCAGTTGCAGCTTATGGCAAGCCGTTTTCGCCTAAAATACACTGTGTTACTCGTCGTAATTGTATTTTTACTAGTAACAATTCAATTAGAGAGCTCTATAATTCAGTTCCTACTAGTAACAATGCCAATTAGAGAGCTCTATAATTCAATTCTTACTAGTAACAATTCAATTAGAGAGCTCTATAATTCAATTCTTACTAGTAACAATTCAATTAGAGAGCTCTATAATTCAATTCCTACTAGTAACAATGCCAATTAGAGGGCTCTATAATTCAATTCCTACTAGTAACAGTTCCAGTTACAGAGATCTCTAATTCAATTCTTACTAGTAACAATTCCAATTAGAGAGCTCTACAAATTAATTTTTACTAGTCATATGTCTCCACTGACTTCCATTCATTTTAAATTACAGAGCTCTACAACAGAATTTTTACTAGTAAGAATTACAATTATGCCTCGTTTCCACTGAGCGGTACGGTACGGTACGGAACGGAACGGTACGCATTTATTTGCGTTTCCACTATCAAAAGTTGTGAATGGTACCAAAATGCCGAACTGTACCGTACCACTTTTTGGGTACCCTTCCGTTGTGGTACCTAGCACAGTGGAACGGTACTAAAGGGTGGAGCTAGACTCACTGCAGAGCGTTGATTGGTTGACAGAGAATCGTCACTTGCGCGTGCTACAGAACGACAACGCAACACAAGAGGCGCCATTTTTAAAACACACACAACACCTTGCAAAACAATGCCACCGCGAAACATAACTCGCGAATGTCCTCCATTGATGTTTGCGGTCTTAGCTTTCTTCTTTGCGCGAGAATGACGTCAAGCTACTTTCCGTCATACACCACGTCTATCAAGTGACGTTATCACTACTTTCCGGCATACACCACGCCTATCAAGTAAGGGTACTGTCGGCAGTGGAAACGCTAGCCAATTCATGGTTTTCCGACCCGACCCGTACCGTACTGTACCGTACTGTACCGTACCACTCAGTGGAAACGAGGCATTAGAGAGCTCTACAATTGAATTCTTACTAGTAACAATTACAATTAGAGAGCTCTCTAAATATTTTTTTTACTAGCAATAATTCCAATTGAAGAGCTCTCTAATTCAGTTTTTACTAGTAAGAATTCCGATTAGAGCGCTCTCTAATTCAATTGTTACTAGTAAGAACTGAATTAGAGAGCTCTTTAATTCAATTACAGAGCTCTGCAATTAAACATATCTTTAATGTGTTTTTTTACTAGTAAAAATTTAATTATAGAGCTCTGTAATTGCAATTTTACTAGCAATAATTAAATTAGAGAGCTCTCTAATCGGAATTGTTACTAGTAAAAACTGAATTAGAGAGCTCTCTAATTGGAATTAATACTAGTAAATACTAGTCAATTCTTACTAGTAAAAAAGCAATTACAACGAGTAACACTTAGTATATTTTAGGCTAATACGGCTTGCCATAGCAGCTTGCATCTTCAAGTTTGCAGCTGTATGCATAATTAGAGCTGCACAAAACCAGTCATAAGTAGCATGGGTATATTTGTGGCAATAGCCAATACATTGTATGGGTCAAATGATCGATTTTTCTTTTACGCTTAAAATGATTAGGGTATTAAGTAAAAATCATGTTCCATGAAGATATTTTGTACAATTCTTACCCTAAATATATCAAAACGCAATTTTTGATTAGTAATATGCATTGCTAAGAACTTCATTTGCACAACTTTAAAGGTGATTTTCTTAGTATTTAGATTTTTTGCACCCTCAGATTCCAGATTTTCAAATAGTATCTTAACAGACCATACATCAGTTGAAAGCTTATTTATTCAGCTTTCAGATTATGTCTAAATCAAAATGTCAAAAATTGACCCTTATAACTGGTTTTGTGGTCCAGGGTCACATATTAGAAATGATGGCATGACATGTAAATATAGTCTATTATAATTTATGTATGTATGCAGGCCCTTGTGTGTGTGTGTCTGAGGAAAAAGTACATTATTGATATGCATGTGTTGCTAGGTGGACATTTAATATTTAATAGACAAAATAGAGTGGTTGCTTAAAACCTTAAAGCCTTTTTTAGACAGGGCTTTTTAATTATTTAAGGTTTTCACACATTTTGTGTGAGGAAAATATTAACTGGATGTGCTTCTGGAATTAGGTATTTTAAAAAATAAAATAATAATAATGATAATAAAAAATAATTATCATTGAATTAGATTTTTAAACCTACTATTCATGTTAAAAAAAGAGTCTTTTCCCTATAAAAACTGCAACTGTAAATAGAATAAAATAATTTAGATAAATGTATTTAAAGTTAACATATTTGTTACTGTATACGAAAGTGAAAAAAATGTGCTGAATATAATCTAAAACTATATTAAAACTCTGAATTAATTTTTTCTACCCTCTATTAATGTTAGATTAAACTTAAAAAAAAAAACGATTCACCCTAATTTCTTTTTTTCATCTTTTTCTATAATCTCTTATCACTCTGTAGGTCATTTCACCATGTATTTCTATGTCTTTGGAAGGCGTTTGTCTTTCAAACACATTAAAATGCACAATTCACAAACTTTTTTGATCATCTGAACCTCTTTCACCTAATATATTTACTTAAAGTACCCCTGATATTTTAAAATAAATATTTTAACAATCAAGTATAAATTTAGCATTTTCACTGTTCTCTGACATTGGTTAATGGCCACATGACATGCAGGTAAATATTTTTTATTTATTTATTTATTTTTTACAAGTTTTTTTATTTATTTTGATTGATTATTTATTTTAACATTTATTTATTTATTTTTATTTTAATTTTTTTTCATTAAACTCACAAACCCCCTGCAGTTCCTTCTCAAAGTCTAATTTGGGAAACCCTGACGTAATATAATGTTTAATGCAACAAAGAATGTAATATATTTTCTTACTTCTTGCATTTTTATATCAATATGGTACAATACTATCCTACTTAAATCAATGCGACAAACGAGTTAGTTCAAAAGTAATCTAAAAGTAATCAAAAAATAGTCTGATTACATTACCTAAAATGTGTAATGTAATTGATTTCGTTACTGATAAAATTACATATTTTTTGTGATGTGTATGTATGTGTGTGTATATATATATATATATATATATACATACATATACACACACACACACACACACACACACATATATATATATATATATATATATATATATATATATATATATATATATATATATATATTAAGTTCGTTTTTTCTGACCACTATTAATGTAAGATACACTTTAAAAATAATAATAATAAAAAATCTTCCTGTCAAAAAACTATCTATCCATCTATATATCTCTGCCAAAGTGAGGGGGGTCCGGAGTGGGTGTTGGACGCACAAAACTGGCAGTCAGAAGTCTCTTTCTCCACATTGGGCACACACACACACACACACACACACACACACACACACACACACACACAGAGGGCCCTTCCTCACATGTCTCCAGTCCAGTCTGTCAAATCACGCAGCATGTGAAGCCCCTGCGAGCCTGGAAAACTTTCTCTCTGGATACTTCATTAGGCGGCTTTAAATGTGCCTCTCTTCCGGATAATACTTCTGACTTGTCTTGGGGGGCTTTTTCTCTTTCTCAAACATTGGCTCAGAGGGCTTTCTGTGGACTGAGATGGTGCAATGCTCCGCAGGACAGCACCGCGTGTATGTTGGTTGTGGATCCTGCTCTCCAGTGTGTTGATATGGAGAGCTCACTGCGCCAGCGCGCAGAGCTGTCATGAGGTTAAAACTGCTTTCCAGCTGCGTCAAGTCGGTTCATTAAGATGGGTTCCGGAGACCGCAGCAACAGGTTCGTTTATAAATACTGGAGAGTTACTGTGAGAAGCGCTGTCTAATATAGCCTAGCTAAAACATTCATATTCTAATGTTTATTGCTCAAGAAAAACGTTACAGCCAACTGAACACACGTTGACCAATAGCGGGGCATGTTGTCACAATATGCGGGCTAAGTTGTCGTAATGTTACTGTACGTACCTGACATTAAACAGCTAATTTCAATAAATTTGAACCGTAAAACTATTACGGAAACGCAGAACAGTACCTAAAAGCCAAATGTGTAAAAGGTAAGGCACAAAAACAACAAAACGTTGCTTTCGCCTGAATAAATTGTAATTAGTGAATATTACATGTACATTTCTCACATTTAAAACACTGACGTTTATGAAAACACGTGATCTTTCCGTTGAAATATACCTTCTTTCACCGTTTAAACAAAACTGAAATAGTCCTGTCATGTGGCAAATATTTTTAGGTTATCAAAACTGCTTGTAGGCCCATCAACAAGACTTAAGCAGTGAGATGTGAAGTAACCAATTAAACAAAAATGCTCCAGGAAATATTTACATATTGACCTATTAGTATTACTGTAAACGTTTATATATACTGTCACAGAAAAAGTCATCTAACAAATACATCTTTCTGATGACAGAGCATAAATCTGAAACGTCAGTGTTGACAAAATTAACAGGACTGTAGGCTAGGCTGTCAAATGTTTTTCATGTCCCACATTTTGTTAAATCAAAAACGCATTCCTGAACAGAAGCCATCTCAAAAATGTTTGGGAGTTGCTGTGAAATTGTAAACTGGGAATATTCGGTTTGTCTCAAGTTCTTGTTTATGCAACGGATACATTAGAAAAGTATGGCTGTTACAAAACAAAGTTTTATTCTTAGTAGGCCAGTTTCGAGGCGTCGCTCGTGTATCGGGAGGTGAGGGAGGTCAGCAGAATGCTGGCGATCACAGTCAGCTGTTCTAATGCATGGCTTATGGGGTCCTGTCAGTGTAAAATTGGTCACATAGGATAGGGCAGGGTGACTGACAGGAGATATCGTCTGTCTTTATCACATGTGCTCTGCTCTTTTACATGCACCTCTTTGTGTGTTATTTTGGACATCTATGATTATTTTAAAGACAAAATTAGAAACATTATTGTTCTTTTGGAGAACTTTATATCATAGCTGTGAAGCCACTTTAAATGTTTAGTTCTTCGTTTTTAAGAACGGTCACTTTTTCCGGAATTTAGGTATTATTTACGTTCATCAAGTTTTTTTTTTTAGCTTTGTCTCTGTAGTAAAGATTGTACATTGTACATTCTACTAATAGAAAAATACTTCTATTTTGGTTGAAGTCAAAAGTTTATATACACCTTGCAGAATCTGCTAAATTATTTGACCAAAGTAAGAGGGATCAAACAACATGCAAGTTACTTTTTATTTAGTACAGACCTGAATAAGGTATTTCACATAAAATATGTTTACATATAGTCCACAAGAGAAAATAATTGTTGAATTTATAAAAATGACCCTGTTCAAAAGTTTAAACACACTTGATTCTTAATACTGTGTTGTTACCTGAATGATCCACAGCTGTGTTTTTTTTTGTGTTTAGTAATAGTTGTTAATGAGTCCCTTGTTTGTTCTGAATGGATTCTTTGGTTGTCCTGCTTTTTTTTTTTTTTCAATGACTGTATGATTTTGAGATCCATCTTTTCGAACTGAGGACAACTGAGGGACTCAAGCAACTATTAACAGAAGACTCAAACACTCACTGATGCTTCAGAAGGAAACACAATGTATTAAGAGCCGGGGGTGTGTGAAAACTTTTGAACAGAATGAAGATGTGTACATTTTTCTTATTTTGCCTAAATATCATACTTTTTTCTTTTAGTACTGCCCTTCAGAAGCTACAAAAGATACTTACGTGTTTCCCAAAAGACCAAATAAGCTAAATTTAACCTGATCTTCAGTTTCAAAAGCTCTTATTGCATCATGTTTCCTTGTGAAGCATCAGTGAGCATTTGAACCTTCTGTAATAGTTGCTTATGAGTCCCTCAGTTGTCCTCAGTGTGAAAAGATGGATCTCAAAATCATACAGTCATTGTTGGAAAGGGTTCAAATACACAAAATTGCTGAAAAACCGAAGAATTTGTGGTATCTGAAGGATTTTTGAAGAACAGCAGGCAGTTTAACTGTTCAGGACACTCATGAACAACTATCACTAAACAAAAAAAAAAAAAAAAAAACACAGCTGTGGATCATTCAGGTAACAACACAGTATTGAGAATAAAGTGTATGTAAACTTTTGAACAGGGTTCATTTTTATAAATTCAACTATTATTTTTTTAGTGTCTTTTATGTGAAATATCTTATTCAGGTTGGTTTTAAATTAAAAAAAAATAACATGCATTTTATATGGTCCCTATTTTGGTAAAATAATGTACATTTTGCAAAATCTGCAAAGTGTGTGTAAACTTTTGACTTCAACTGTGTGTCGCACATAAAATCAAAAATCTACTCCATGGTTGATTACGGCCACGATCAAAAGTTGTCGTAACGGTACATTCCAGTAAACATCTTAAAATTAAGCTATGAACAATTATGAAAAGCAAAACAATGCCAAAAATGAAAAAGGTGACACCAAAAAACAAACCAAACAATTGTACCAATAAATGCCATTATTAGACACTTTATTGCAAGACTCAATTAAAGAGAGACTAATACGCAACTTTTCAAGTAGTCAAAAATTCCTCTATGATTGAATAACCTTCTTTGATTAAACCTTCATAGATGCAGATCTTCTCATCTGCAAACACCAGGGTCCCACATGCTGCACCCGCAAGATGGAGGAGAGCTACTATGCTGCTGCCCAGAGAGACACACTCCAGAACATTCTCTCCTATAGCTTCGAACTCAAATATCTCATCCTGGGCCATGCCTCTTCTTTCCAGGGTACGTATCGATATCGAGTGAAGCCTTTTGGTCAAATAAATACTAGGCCATGTGCTGTTTGCATTTGCAGAAGGAGCAAGAGGTCATGGGATCAATTGCCTGCACAGCAGGTGGTTCACACGTTCACTACATGCTGTTGCTTTGTACGCATGTTTGGGAGACACCGGGGTGGTGTTATGAGTCGCACACCGTGACTTTCCGTGGTTACTTGGAGATTTGCTTTTTGTCCGCTGTTTTTCACACTCACAGAATGATCCTTTATCTGCCGGAGGTCTCCTGTGAAGCAGTACATGTGCTTCTTAGAGGTTGATTGGCGCTTTTGGATTAGGACAAGGCCCTTCAGAATCAGCGTCTGAATAAAACGTACAAAAAGAAGCAAGCAGATGGGTGTTTCTCTCTCTCACACACACATAGACTTAGGCCGACTCCATGCATGTCATTATCTAGTGCAGTTTTATGTATAACACGAGACATTATAAACCATGCTAGCTTCAAATTTACAACTCTTAGTCCTCGCCCAACCAAATATTTAAGTTCATCCAATTTGTTCGCGCAAACTCGCACAAAAACCCTTTCAGGTTCACAGGAAAAGGGCACTGTCGCCGTCCTCTCTGTCTTTGCTGCCAGCCTGAGTGAATATTTAACGAGTTTAAAGCAAACGAAAAGAAAAATGTTGAAATTCTTGGCGTATCCGTGGAGATCCGTCTCAGTGCACTTCAATGTATTGCTCTATAATGAGAGCTTTTGAAAAGATCAGTTGTCCTTTTCTGCTACTTCTCGCATGGTTGTAGCTGGTGTCCTGTTGAAAAGAAAGAAGGTCTGTAAAGTGTTTTTCATTCCCACGTGAAAGAGGATTTTTAATGTAGACCGCTTTTTGTCTATATGCCTGTGTGTTTAAGGGTAAAGTAATAATTCAAGTACCTTGGGGACTCTCTTGGGAATGCGTCTGTTTAAGAGATAGTTTACCCAAAACTTCTGTTCTTACCAGTGTGATTTTTTTCTTTCTTCCATGGAAGACAAAAGTACATAGCTTGCAGAATATCTCTGTTTCTTTTTCTTAATGTGGACAAGGATTGTTAAGGTCCAAAAACTATGCCAGTGATGATACGTGAGTACCAACGTTTTTTGATGGCAATTCGTAAATATTTTATGGCTAAGATTGTATGTATTCATATGAATTTGTACGATTTATGCTAAATCATACATGTTTTATAAGTTCCCCAATTCGGATTCGGAGGAATGACCTACCCCTAACCCCGCTCCCAAACCTACCCGTCAAAGCTCTAGACAAATTGTACGAAATTGTATAAATGAGGTCATACGAATTTGTACGATGTAGCCACCTCGTCAAATACGTACGAATTGGTCGTGAGATAGCGTTGATATTACTGGCATCAAACCTGCCCCAAAATGCAGAAGATCTGTTAAAGATTTGAGAGTGAGTACATTTTTGGGTCAACTACTTCTTTGAAAAGTCCTCTCTGCCCTTCATACCAAAGTAATTTCACTGTAAACCAAAAGCCAGCATATGCTATTCACATACCATCTGTCCAACAAAGCCCAACTATCCTCTCCAACCTAAAAGGCACTAAAAATACAGTGTGCTACCTTCTCTTGATCTAAATTCAGTCCTGGACTGGGTACAGTCAGTAGAGTTATTCTGACACTGATCTTTTTTTAAAGTAGGACCTACATCAATTCCAGTAGGCACTGAGTTAATAGAGTTATCAGGGGTGTATGGTCATTCAAGTATCTGTCTCGGAAACATCCTGCTGTCTTAGAGGTGAGAGGTCAGTTGTGGTGATTCCCGGACACCCTCGATGACCCCTGCGATCTGCGTGACCTCCCCCTACATGCCTTTATGGCCCAGAACCATATGAGAAGAACCCGGGCATAATCCCCTGCCATGACACCTGATACTGAGGTGTTTGGATGTACAGTAGTTGCCAAGATACACCCTAGTCTGAATTTCTAAACCCTTTATTTAAAATACAGATTTAAGTTCAAAGTGTCACTGCTTAAACATGTTTCCAGTACCACCCACCTGTAATACCTGAGAAGGTTACTCACATATTGTTGATGGAATTACAAGATGCCTGGAGTGCCACCGGGAGATGGGAACGCCGGTAGCATGAGAACTGACGCAACAATTCAGAATCCCTGCCAGTTTTCGTGAAAAACCTCAAAGGCTTGTTATAGAACGATTCTTAGGGGTGTCTTTTAGTACTGTGAGCCAAACAGGTGTTCTTTTGTTCCTCCATCAATAAAGAGCGATCATAACTTTCAGGCTTGTTGTTTGCATGCTAGTCATTCACAGAGAAACAAGACGGAGCTGGAATGCTTTGGTCGTTATGAATGAGACGACATTAAAGCAAACGGCACTTTGAGGAGTTCTGCCAGCTGCCTACTTAAGTACCCGTCTGTCACATGTCACACAAAAGTTAATATGCTATTGTAAATAATGTATACGGTACAAATGACTATGATCCCCGACTTCCATTTGCAACCCATAGACATAGTGAAGTATAAGATGTCGCCCTGACTGCTAAAATTGTAATAAGCTAGTCACATGTGTCACATATCTCCAAACTAACCTTCAGCCCAATAGCGCCAGCCCAAAAGATCCATGGATTAAGTGTTGTCAGCTCCCATTAGTCCAGTGGAAAGAGAGATTAGATGCATAAGATTTGTAAGCAATGCGGACAAGGCAGAGGTTTATCGTGACGGACTAGTATGTTTGACCTTCTCATAAATGTCAAACAAAATTACCGCAATTGTTGGTCGTCTCATGTTACCAATGTCAATTAAAGTGCTTGTTCAGTCCAGAATTTCTCTTTTATTTCTCTACAGATACCTTCCATTCCCTGCTCTCCTTCACTCTAAATCATACCTACTCGCTCTTCGACAGCACCTACGAGACGATCTCTCGAGACGCAAAACCCTTGGTGTCTAACTTGTTTTCTGACCTTGACCTCTACCTCCGTGGAGATGCCAACATCTCTGTGGAGCACTCAGTCCACAGTTTCTACGACAGACTCTTTCCATTGGTATACCAGCACCTTGTCAATCCCGGCTTGGGCTCGAATGTTTCTACCTGGTCCTCCGTAGGAAGCGAGTGCCTACGTGCCACTCGGCATGACGTCAACCCCTTTGGACCTCACCCCCAAGAACTTGCTCAGGCATTGTCCAGGGCACTAGTTGCCGGTCGTGCCCTCAGTCGGGCTCTGGCGATGGGTGCCGAGATTCTGAATGCTACCGAGTCAGTGGGGATGGATCGCCAATGTGGACGTGCACTGGTGCGGATGCTGTTCTGTCCGCATTGCCGTGGACTGACCCTGATCCGGCCTTGCGGAGGCCTGTGTCTCAATGTGATGCGGGGTTGCCTGGCAGGCGTAGCTGAGCTGGATGGGCCTTGGAGACGCTATGTAGCATTGCTGGAGGCATTAAGCGGGGCACTATCAGGTGGATACGAAGTGGAACTGGCACTTCTACGCATCCGGGAAAGAATTAATGATGCCATCCTTACTGCACAACTCCATGGACCACATCTCAGCGCCGTGGTGAGTCATGCTTCTCACGTTTATTTTTATTCCACAAACGAGCTGCACCATATGCTGGACTAATCAGGGTCTTTTGCACATGCACTTGCAGGCGCATGTTCAGTGATTGGTGCATATCAAATATCTCGCCCAATCAGGCTGTGCAGTTGCAAGCCTGCAGTTTCTGCTATTCTTGCATGTACTTAAATCTCAAATTGATAAAGGTACTAAATTAGCATGTAGCCTAGGAAAACTTGGTTTGGATTCTTAATGGTCGTATGAAGCCCTGCAATTATTAGATCTGCAAGGGGTTTATTATTAGCTCAATGATTGGGAGCGTGATTATGTGGTAATATGACACGTACTGTAAAAAATGTGTCGGTCATGACAGTGTGACTATGGCTGTCTGTAAGTGAATACCCAGCCGCCCACCATGAGGCTATTCATACCATCAACGCCAGAGTTTGTGTGCGACCGTCTGCCGGTCTCTTTCACTGGAATCATGGCTAAAGGGGCCACAGGGGTCAAGGGTTTTGTGACAGCTCGACTTTGCACCCATCATGTCCTGGTGATGACAGCTCTATATGGCTAGGTCAAGTTTGAGACCACATTCCCACAAATCTCTCTCAAAGAGCATAGACTTCCCAGTCAGAATGGGAGATATTATTACTTAAGCCCCCAACCGCAGCCCTCATAAACTTCAACCTCAAGCTTACTGCTCTACAATGGAGGCTCCTTAAACACTCCATCACTGGATCAAATGTTGCTCACTTACTGATGCCAGGCTGAAATGACTTGGGTTCACGTTACCTGGTCTGGACCCAAGCGTAAGAGGCAGAGCACTAACAAAGTTGTTAGACGCAATCCTAAAAGAATTGACCTGTAGACTGATCAATGACGTTACGATTAAGCAAAAACGAAAACAATGGACATCAAGTGGCAGCCCGAAATAGACGCAACATTACTAAAAACCTAATTTGATTTGTTTTATGCTTTTGGCAGCCAGTTTTAGCACTGCACAATCCATTATTATCGTTTTTATTATCGTTCCAGATAGCACACGTACGTCTGCAAGATGTCTGTAAAGATTTTTTGATCAGGAAAGCATCTGCTGTGTACAAACATCTGACAGATGTCTGTAAGATGTCAGTTTTACATGTGTTCTAAACCATAAACATCTTAAAGACATCTAATCGTTTTTGCAGATGTATATGCAGACATCAAATAGACATCTCCGAGATGAATGTGTGCTGTCAGGGGTTGCAAGTGATGTGGTCTTTATTTACCTACCTTCCATAGATCTGTTCATTGTTTTTGAGGATAAAGGCCCAAAACAAGTTATGCTACTTGTCCATGTTAGCATTTAGCTAATTTGGATAGTTTCTGCTAAGTTTTAGATGAATTAGCAAAAAATACTGTTGAGTTTTAGTTTACACATTGCTTTATTTAATGTAACTCGCCACAGAAATGATTGTGTGATACCAGTGTTGTGTTACAAATTGCCTTCAGTAACATTTTAGAACACCGAGCTTGCGTAGCTAGAAGCATTTGCGCTAATATATTAGCGTATTTTTAGGGTCTTGGAGGTACGTTTTATTGTTGATGTGCTACAAGCGTGATCAGGTTCATTGCTACTTGTAAAAACAATGAGATTCTGACAAATCATTTCTGATATCTTCATTGTTTATTAGATGTCTATATGTGCCGCCCAGCTCTGGCATTGAGGCGGAGGACTATGGGGCCTCTCCAGTCCCTCACGCTGCATGTGGTCTGGCGCTATCTTGGTGCTGCTTGAGTTGTTTGGGTGTTGTCTGGTCCCAATCAGCCTGATGTCCTGCATGCAAATTCACCTCTGGACAAAGACGGCTCCCGTGAACCGGCCGGCCCCTTCCCAAAATGCAGTGCAGCTAGCGAGGGGCCAGAGCAGGGGAATGAGAACGTTCGGCTAATCCTTAGATAAATAAAGCTCTGTAGAAGATATACAAATAGAAACACGTTTACATACGCTTGAATTAATAACATTTTCAGTCCTTTTTCCATTTTATAATTTCTGGAATATCGCTGAAATAGTCGTCTATGCCAAAACTGACATGACTGTCCTTCTAATTTAGATTTTTTTTTCTTGTCAAACTTAGCAATGATGTATACAAATGATGTATACAGAAATGGTCATGCATTATAATTCAGCATCCAATACAGTGAAAGCTTGAGCTTATTGTGCTGGTTCCAATTAAAATTTAAGTATATTGTAAACATTACTAGAGTTATACTGTGATATTTAGTAGTGGCCACTAGATGGAGCAATGTCTTTGTATTGGTGGAATCAGTTCAAACAGGCCTATATGATGGTTTTCTCTTACATACATTTTCAAACCCTCATTTCTGCCTTTCAGGTGGGTAAAGTCTGTGGTTCCTTGACTGAACCGGTTTCTTCCACTCCAGTCAGTCCCACCTCAAGAAGTTTGACTCCTTCAGTAAACCCAACCATTGAAGTCCAAACCTCAGTCACATCCTCCAGTCCTACAACACAGGCAACAGGCAACCAACATGAGCATATAATGCTAAAAAGAAGGTATACGATTGTTTTTGACCCTTCAAGAAATTAAAATCCTTACAAATGAATGTTTCTAATAGTATATACTAACTTTCCTGCTGTTTGTCTTTCTTCTGTTTTCTTTCCTCCCACATCTGCACTTGTCGATGACCTCAGGTCTCTGCCTCTGAAACCGTCCAAAAACGACAAACCCAGAAGCCTGAAAAAGATTTCAAAGTAAGCGCATATCAGTGAAGACTAACATTGTAAAACATTAGCAATTCAGCTTCTAGGTTTCCCAGATTTTCTTTTTAAATTATCTCTAATTATTTTGTCATAAAATGACATTGGCTGTCAGCCTAAGAATGTTCTAATGATTTAATCTCACATCAAAAAAAACGTGTGCGAGCAAGGAAGAACGCTGTCAGCATTAATAACAGTCACAAACAAGTGCGGGAGGCCAATCCGCCGCTTGTGTCTATCAGTGTTTGGGCATGTTTGATTAGAGAAGCATGATGAATGGCGCAGAACTGGTTGTACTGTATAATTAGGCCTGGTTTGATGGTTTTTGATAACTTCCTGAAAGCCTGAACTCCCTGCAGGGAGTTTATGGGCTACATCCAGCGGTACAAGTCCTTCTTCTCCACCCTGCCGGAGATGCTGTGCGAGGGGGAGGGGGTGATGGATGAAAACACCTGCTGGAGTGGAGAAGATGTCGTGGAGAGGTAGGCTTGTCTTGTCAGGAGAGGGCTTGAACTCAAATTTGCATGTTAATGCGTGGATTAATATAGGTCAATGACACTGTGCTTTTTTTTATTACAAAATGCATTAAAAATGCACATAATATTAAATAATTTGACTAAGCAGTTTTGCAGTGCACACTCAAATATTCAAAGTGTAAGAAAAATGTTGCTTCATAACTGAACAAATTTAGGGCTGGGCAGTTTGACCAAAAATCTGTATCACGGTTTGTTTTGGGATTCTGGCGGCTTTCACAGTCTATAATGGTTTTTCCTCCTCTGATCCAAACAAACATGCTACATTGAGCATGAGCCGATTTGATTTAAATTAGATTGTATAAATTCAAAATTGTATTTATAAATTATTAAATTCTTTATATGAAACATACCTGCACAAAACAAAAACAGCAGATGTGCTGAATGAGTCACAAATTCATTCTCAGACAGCAGGTGGCGCTTATGAAACAGCAGCAATACGTCCTTGGTTTCCACTGTAAACAAAGAATTGCTGCGCTTTAAAAAAACTACATTAATAAGCAATACCATCTTTTCCGAAGCTAGTCAGGTCATAGAAATCCCCACACCCAATAGTTTTTTCACGTTGCATCATCAATTGGCCATATTTGCGGCACTGAGAGTAAACAGTGCCACTGAACCGAACAAAACTTGCATATTTTGCTGGTTATTGCTGCTGAAAATGGTCAATTATTGTCATGTTTTGGATTGTACTAATCGGTCGGACCGGGGAAAAAAAACATTTGGAGTACTATAGACTGCCAAAAGTTATAACAAATCAAGGAGAAGAGTGCAAAAATCTTTCTGAGGAACAAAAGGCGTTTGTGGATTTCCAGGGCAAGAATCTTGACAACATTCGAGTTTGTTCTTATCATTTCCGGTCAGGTAGGTGAAATATTAGGCTAATATCTTACTTAATACTGTTTGTACATATCTTTATCACCTATTAACTTTAGTTTGGCAAAATATCCTGCCCTTTCTTGCTTACTAAGACTTTCTCCATTTGATTTAGCAGCTTCCACACGTTTTTTCAGTGGTTACGACAGCATAAATTAGCGGAAAAATGTATTCAGTAGTACATTAACCGTGCAGTCAATGCTGTTGTTTACATCCAAGTATCTCCAATATGGCCGTGCATCAAGGTAACTGACCAAATCGTGATGCAAGTGCAAACCCTCTATTCATTATTTAGGATGTGCAAGTTTGCTTTGCCTGCTACAGTACTTTCTCCTCTTTGATTTCGTCTTCAATATCTCTGACCTCAGTTATCGGCCATTTAGAGTTGATTTGCCCAGTTAAAGAATTAGTTGTGTGTTATTAATAGTTCTAGAAGTTCTCCAAGTATTAGTCAGAAGTGAATCCAGTTAAAAGGGATCCTCTCTCAATGTTGCTTAACTACTTTGTAAAAAATAAAATACATACATGTTCGTTAATCAAACAGGTTTACGAATCATTGAAAGTGGTATTTGGCACATGCATTTTAAACTGGATTTTTAAAAGATTTCTTAATCTAAAATTTCATTTCTTAATCTAACATATTCATGTTCTTTTGACCAAAATATTATAGATAGTTGGATCATGGTATTGGCAAGTGTTTCACATTTAGTTGATATATCTACATAATCATATCAATTGCTGTCAGCCTGTCTATATTCAAAGAAATTAGAGCATACTGAACAAGATTTTCTGGCTGGGTGAAGACTTGTTTTCCCACACAAATTGATTGTAATTATGGGCAATCAAATCCGATATCTCTCCAGAAAGGTCTCTATTTACCCTGTGAGGTCGTGAAGTTCATAAGATGGCCAAGAGGAGTAATGGTTGCCATGGTTTATCGTGGCTTTCCCCCAGTCCTCTTCCGGACAGAAGCTTCATTCAGAAACTTCTGGAACTCTATTGTGACACAAATGAGATTCCCTGAAAAACACACAGTCAAAATAAACATTTGCATATAGGCGTTTTTTTCTCTCAGCATATGTTCATTTTGACTTTTTCAACACAAAATATCCACAGTAGCTTTGGTTGAATGGACGAAGTTTTGTAATTCCAGATAGATCCCTCTTCTGGCCTCATTTGCTCCTCAGCTTTGGCTCAAAGGTTAGAGATCCCGCTCACCATTCACCCCCTGGACAAATTGCCCCATCACCGTCCACACTACGGCAACAACGCAAGGCTGGCACCGTCCATACTGGGGGCCCCGAACACTGGGTAGTCCTGGAGACAGGCCACTGTTACCATAGAGAAAAGCAACTAGCTTGCTAATCGTTTTTTTTTTTTTTTTTGGTTTGTGAAATCTCTGTATTATGACAAAACAAGTTTGTATGATGTCAAACTGATTGCTTTGCCTAAAAGATAGAATTAGCAGTTCCCTAAATGTCATCGATTGGTTACAGATAGCTCCAATACAAAACGTTAACACAAACTTTAGATAATAGCACATTTTTGCCACATGGCATTTAGGTGAACATGAAATCTTTATCTTTTAAACAAAATTCTGCATTAGAAAAACCAGCTTGGTATTTTCTAAAAGAGAGATTTCAAAAAAATACAAAAACAGATTAGCAAGCTAGTCAGTGTTCTCTGTGCTAACGCTCATTGAAAGTAATGGCCATGCTCTCCATTTTTGATAGACTATAGGCTATAAAATACTAGCACACTGCTCAGTATACACTAATACTACCTTCTGTTTTGCAAATGTGAAAAAGAATATGACAGTGCTAACATTCAAAATGGTATGCTACATTTTTGTGTAAAATGTTTTAACATTTGACAGTCTGATAAAATAATGAGTTAGAAAAGCGAATTCACAGCTGTCTCATTGGAAGTGGAAAGTGCAGTGCATTGTGGGATTCCTTGCTGCACGCTCTGTTGTATTCTGAAAGTTTTGATGCAGATAACTAGCATTTTGTGTACAGTATATGCTATATCCTGCAGAAATAGTGAAATTGCCATGTTAGCATGCTATTCTTAGCATAGCATATATTCCTGTGAGCACAACCTCTTCAAGTAAGTCAACACTGCCCCCTATTGGACAAAATAAAGTACATTCAAACATGTTTTCAGAGGCAAAAATGCCAACAAATGATTTTTTGCAGGACACTAATGTATAAGCCGTCTAAAAATATTCTTCCACTTGGTCATAATAAACATTAAGGTCAAAGAAACGCTTAGGAAAACATGTGTTCACAAGATGGTTGAGCTTTCACACCGAGTTCAGTCCAAAACGTTCGTTTTGGCTTGGAATTTTCAGGTCCATTTGGAGGGCTACGTAACATCTCAAATTGAGCGAACAAGGTTGTTTAAGAAAATGCTTAGCTGAGGTTGTGGTTCACCTCCCGCTGCATGGTGAAGTGCATGAATGGATGTTTCGTAGGATGGTGGAGTTAACCAAGGAAATGTTAGCATGACTTATAACTCGGTGTCAGCCAGACTCCAAGCGACGGGATGTGTGAGGTTACTGTGGAAACACAGTTTGTTTTTGTTTTCATTTTAAAATGGCCGTGGCCTTTGCTTTTTTGGCTGTTTCTTTCTCTTTCTCTCTCACATTTTATCCATTACTGACGCCACCGTCGAACTTTAACCCACACAAAATGGTGAACAGATTGGAAAAGCGAGGCCATTGCTGACTCACTGTCAATCGTCAAGAAACGCAATAGCCTTGTTCTCAATGTTGTGTCCATGATTGATTTGACCTGCTTCGTTTTTCTTTTGCTGTGGTATTTGACTGGCCGCGTCCTCCATTACAGCTCTATTAGATTATGTGTTTTTATCAGGGACTCGCCCTCGTTGTTAAAAGCTCAAAACATGCTACAACCAGTGGTGGTTTTAGGTGGTTTAGTTGGTCTTCCAGTCTGATTAAGCTGTCCTTAATTACTCACCTTCATGTCGTTCCAAACCCGTAAGACCTTCGATCAACTTCAGAACACAAATTAAGATTTTTTGGATTAAAAGAGAGCTTTTTGACCTTGCATAGACAGCAACTCGTGTGAATGCATGGAGAAGACTGGCACAAAATTGTTGAATAAAATCGACATTTTCTTTGCACATGAAAAGTATTCTTGTAGCTTTATAACATCACGGTTGAACCACTGATGTGACCTGGACTATTTTAACTATGTGCTTACAACCTTTCTGGGCCTTGAACATTTCAGTTGCTGTCAAAAATTTCTTCATTTGTGTTTCGAAGATGAACAAAGGTCTTACAGGTCTTTCTAAGTTAAACTGGTGTAAACAGTTACCTGGTTTCTTGCTAATCTAAAATAGTTTACCATGTTTAAAAGCACAGCTACTTTCTTAAAACTGATTTTCAGAATGAAACATGACCGAAAATGGTCAAAAAACATTCAACTAGACCAGTGAAAACCGGATAATTCTGGTTATTTCTGACTTTTTTCAACAGGATTTGTTTAAAAACGTTGTTTTGAGCCATATAACTTGCTAAAAAAGCAAGTTTTTCCCACTGGGAATAAAATTATCTTTAAATATTTTATGTCTATTTGCTTATTTAGTAAATGCACCTTAATTTAAGAATTTTTAGATATTTTGACTAGAAACAAGACAAAAATACTAAGTATGATAAGCCTTTTTTTTTTTTTTTCGCAGTGTACACCTCTGCATGATAATAATGCTAATGCTAATACACACAGTGTTTGGTATAATAAGCCTAAAAAAGGTGTGTTTGATATCATAATGATGATAATGACTTAATTTCAAACCAGCACAGTGCATTTTTAGCATATTTAGCACTTGCTTAAACGGGACTTAAACAGGAGCTGAGATACACTTGCATAACTATTTAGTAAATTCTCCAGCACTGAGGCCAAAACCTAGTTAACTGTCTACTTGGACAGTATTTCATAGCTCTGTCTAAATACAGTGCCTTGCAAAAGTATTCATACATTTTTTTCACATTTTGTTTTGTTGCAGCATTATGTTAAACTGCTTTAAATTAGTTTTTCCCCACATCAATTTACACTCCATACACCATAATAATGACAAAGCAAAAACCAGATTTGCAAAATTTACAAATTGATTAAAAATAAAACACAGAAATGAGTACATTGCAGAAGTATTCATACCCTTAACTCAGTACATAGTTGAAGCACCTTTACAGCCTCAAGTCTTTTTGGGTATGATGTGACAAGCTTTGCACATCTGCATTTGGCAATTATCTGCCATTCTTTGCCTCACCTTTTCACCTCTCAAGCTCTGTCAGCTTGGATGGGGGCTGGCAGACATTTTCTAGAGTCCTAGTTGTTCCAATCGTCTTCCATTACGGATAATGGAGGCTACATGCTTCTGTGAACCTTCAATGCAGCAGATTTTTTTCCGAACTCTTCTCTAGATCATTGCCTTAACGCAAGTCTGTCACTGAGCTCTACAGGCAGTTATCTTGACCTCAGGACTTGGTTTTTGCTCTGATATGCATTTTCAGCTGTTAGACCTTTTCTGGAGAGGTGTGTGCTTTTCTAAATCATACTCATTCAAATGAATTTGCCACAGTTTAACTCCACTCGAAGTCTAGTAACATCTAGAAGCAATATGAATGCTCCTGAGCTAAATTTCGAGTGTCCCAGAAAAGGGTATGAATACTTATGCAACAGGATCTTTTCAGTTTTTTTTATTTCTAATAAATTTGCAACGTTGTTACAAACCTGTTTTGTGCTTTGTCATTATGGTGTATGAGATGTAGATTGATGTGGGAAAAAAGTAATTTAAAGCAGTTTAACATAATGCTGCAACAAAACAAAATGTAAAAAAAAAATGAAGGGGTATGAATACTTTTGCAAGGCACTGTAGGTTTCGATATATAGCATACAAATGCTACATGATACACCATTTTTTTCAAGTTTGGCAAATAAAGCAAATATTCGCTTTATTCCTGTTTTCTGCTTATGCATTTTATAGTCTATTATAGAGTCGATTGGATAAATTATGCAGCTATAATTGTGTGGGTATGCTTGTATGAATGTCAGAGTGTGGTTTGTATGCGTGTCCTAAATAAAATGTCTGAGTGTGCGCACTTGTAATGTTTGAAAGAGAGAAATTGTACTGTACTGTGTATACCAGCGGAGCTTTGCTGGAATCTAATGGGAAAAGTTTGGTACTGCATCCAAACAAAATCTTACTAAAAGCTCATTTTTTGAGATATCAACCTCAAATTTGGAACACAACTTGTTTAGATGTATGGCTTTGATTTTACCAATTTTGAGTTCAAAATGTTCTATAAAATATAGATTTATATAACAAACTTAAACCTCTATATCTTCAGAATCTATAACAATAACCTCTATAACTATAACTTTAACTATAATGTTTACTTTTTTAACTTTGACAATAATGTGCCAAGGGTCTTCTTTAAAATGAGACCAAACGTCAAATTTTTATGACAGTTTTTTTGACATGGACATTTTTGTCCTCTATAATCCTATAACTTTTTTTTTAAATTGACACACAAGGGTTAAGAATTTTAGGTATTTTGACTAGAAACAAGACAAAAATACTAAGTAGAACAAGCCTTTATTTGCAGTTTATACCTTTGCATGATAATTATGCTAATATACACAGTGTTTGTTATAACAAGCCTAAAGTAGGTGTGTTTAATATCATAATAATGATAATGACTTAATTTCTGAACAGCACAGTGCTTTTTTAACATATTTATCCTGCTTAAACAGGAGCTGAGATAATGTTGCATAACTGTTTAGCAAATTCTCCAGCACTGAGGCCAAAACCTATTGAACTATCTACTTAGACAGTATTTCATAGTTCTGTCTAAATAGCTAAATAGGTTTCGATGTATAGCATACAAATGCTACATGATACGCTAATATTTGCTGTATTTATAGTGACTGATTGACCTGAAAACCTGTAATGGATACTGTAAGTGCATATAGGATATCCAGTGCTTGTATTACAACTTATTATTGAACTCCTCAATTCCAAACAGCTGCTTTAATACGGAGCAGCGCTGTTAGCTTTGTGGAGTTCAAAGCTGACTAGATATATTACAGCTGTCCTACATTAGCATTGGCCCTTCCCAACTTCATAGACCACAGACAATAAATAGGATGGAAAACTAGCAACCAGAATGTCTTATACCCGGTTATTACACACATGAGAAGGCACACAGCTGAATTCATGCTGACGTAAGACAGGATAGCATAGCTTACTCGGATGCTAAACACCAAAGTTGTGTATTCTATAGAAAAGAGCTTGTTGAAATATTAGAGTATGGCATGTGTTTAGGCTGTGTCTTTGCCAAAGGCAATAACTTGTGGAAAAGCAGTTCTAAAGAATGAAGAAACCTCTAATGCACAGCTCATGAAGAACGGATATTGCTAGCTCATTAGGTGCTGAGTTTCATAACCTTCTGAGCAAACAAATGAGCTAATCCAATATAGCAGATGAATTTAATTGGAGCTTTGCTCCTCACAGGGGTGTGTGTGGTTTCTATGGGAAAATAAGCAGCGTTTAGTCGAAGGGGAACTCCAAACTCTTTGGTCTTGAGCTGGGTAAATATTTTTCTCTGACTTTTTTCTGGGTTGGTTTCATTTAGCTGCTAATTATTGTGAGAAATGTGGGTGACTGCAGTGACGGGCCCACCGCACTGAACTGTAAGACACGTGTTCTTGCTAACACATCTGTTTAAAGAGCCTGATGTTCTTTGTAGCTTATTTGAAGCAGTTTGTTTATGTCATAATCAAAGTGCTTTATGAGGTGGCTTGTTTGTTGTGGTCGTTGTTTTGTGTAAGAACTCTTTTCAGGATGAACGGGACCTGAATATATCGGTGTTTGATTGGATTGTGTGGGGGCGAAATGTGGTAGGCTATGCTAATATTAGAGGCGCTTGCTGAGGCTATTTGAATTAACAATTGTTCATATATGCACTATTAACCACCTCCGAATATTGCTAATCAACACAGGCATCTGTTTTTGTTGCCGTCTCCAAAAGTTTGTTGTTGGTGTTGCAATACCCCAGTTATTAAAACTTGTATGGCTTAATATGACATAAATAATGTCTCTTACTGAAACATGTAGTAGAAAATCCATGAAAGATTTATGTTATTTAAAAAAAAAACACTAAAACCCATTATATACATATTTTGGACTGTGGGGGTGCCATTATTTTTGGTGCACAGCGCATTTTGTGTCGATAACGTCAAATGGTTGCAATCAGTGTGCTACTGCCACTACCTGTGCTATTTTTACCACAGCGCAACTCTAAAAAAGCAACTTGGAAAATAAAATACTGATACAATGACCGCATTGTGCAGCTTTTGGTTGTAATTTTCAACCAAAAGAAGCGATGTAAGTCTTCACTGCTTTCCTATCGATAAGAAAAGGAGAAAAATATGGGAAGATGCATGTGGATGAAGAAATCTAAAGTCCCACGACTTTGTTTTCTCTACTTTAGCCCTGATGCCTTTGAGGCTTTTAGTAGACCACAGCTACTGAAAGAGTGTAATAGGTAGAGACAAGAAACGCTAGATGCCATCCACTGAAAGAGTTTATCAGCACAGATTTCACTTGATATTCAAGGGCGTTTAGACTCCTTGTGAGGAAAAATCGACAGTACAACATTTGGTTTAAGCCTACACTTATATCATCGCCACCTAGCTGTGGTCATCGAATCAGTATTTTTTTCCCCAGTTTGTTATGCAGTAAAAATAGCAACATGTAGCGCCAGTAGTTTACCAAGTGCAACCATTTCACGTAATCTAAATAAATCAAAGTGATCTAAATATGTATAATACGATGTGGATTTTTTAAATAACGTAAATCGTTCATGGGTTTTCTGCTACATATTTTTGTAAGAGACATAATTTACCTTATATTAAGCCTTCTTATTAAGTGGAGTATTTTAAGTTTGAAAAGTCTAGAATGTCATAATGCTTTTAGAGTGTGTTTTTTGAATTTGTTCATTACATAACCACCTAGCAATGCGCTAGCAACACTACATCTAATTTAGTTCATTTAGTCCATTCAATACTGACTGTACCAAAACTGAGAACATTTATTAAGACATTCAATAGGGCCGCTTTTAATTGCAACTAATAGCTATTTAAAATGAAAATTAGTAGCCACTGATAGACTTGTAATGTCTCATCAAAAATGCAATACTCCCAAAATGAAGTGTCGTGCTGAGAAATAAAGCAGCCATTTCAACAGTCACGCTATAGTAAATTTCCATAAAAATGCATATTTGTGATGATCTGAGTCTTAAGGTTGGCTGTATGTTTATTGAAACACGTCGAGCAGATTGTTTCCTCTTTAATTATGCGCATACGGAGCACATTTGGCTCACCCGAAGAAAGAACGAGCCAGTAAAAATGACAGTATCCACCGACAGCTCATTCTTCTTTCAAATAAGCCATATAATCCGCTCCTCTCATGTAGTGAATACTCGCATATCTCATCTCCACGACAGCTAAAAGCACAAACCAACAAACAAGTCCGTCTCACGTCGGTTCCTGACAAAGTGCTTCCACCTTGCAAAGTGAGCCGTGTGTTCGGATGCAGCGTGAGGTGTCTGGGGTCATTATTTATTCACTTAGATTAGCTGTGGTAAAAACAGCGGGCCGATTCTCCCACAAGCATTCATTTATTGATGCGCAGGCACACGGCTGCATTATTCTGCCCTCCTGCTGCGCTTTATATGCCCCCCGCTGTTAACCCTTTGATCCGTCTGTCTGACTGTCTGTCTTCAGTCTGTCTCAAGGACGCTGGTGCTGGAAATAGCTTCTGTGTGATAATCTAGCAATGGTTTTGCATAAATTGATGCATGTATGACGTTTTCTCTTCATGATATGGATATGTTATTGTCCATTTACTTCTATTCAAACATTTAAATCCCTGCAGCTTTATATGCTTGTAATCTATTCACCCTACCAACCGATCATGTCTGTATTTAAAGTTCACGCGCTGTGCTTAATCAAAGTCTTAACCTGCCCTGCCTGAGCTTGACCCATTGATCTTATAGGCTGCTGAACATGGCACTCTGACAGTCGCCATGACAACCAATGTTGAGATGTCCCCTCGAAGAGTGAAGATTGAAGACCTATCGAGACCTTTTCCTCAAGTTTGTTTCCTCGTCAACATCCTTCATTGAATGGCACTGTCAGAGATCCATAAATTGCTTTTATTGTCAATCTGTCTGAATCTGAATCCATCTCGCTTTCTTAAATACTGTTTAGTAGGTAAGATTGTTGTGTCTTGCCTTGGTTGAGCAGACTTGGCCTTTGATGAAGAATGCCCTCTATCCGCCTCCTTTAACGTCTCTAATAAAAGGGCGCAGGGTCAATACCTACATTTGCAGTTGTGTCTTCAGGCTTCACCGCAGGCTTCATAATTAATCATTTATGTGGGTGAAAAGGCTGTCTGAACGTCCGATCAATCCTTGGGCCTGTTTCTAATAGACAAGCCTTGAGCATTCCATGCATTTTTAGGACTCCAGAACTCCAGAATTGGGAGGTCATTATCATCAGTCCAAAGAGTGCTCGATTTCCATACGGGTAACTTATCTCTTGCTCTGTTTCCAATGCAGTTATACAGGTCATGTGGTGGGGAATGGACTGCAAGCCCAGAGACACAACCCAGAGATAAAGGTCAGAAGTGCAGATCCGATCCTGGTCAACATGAAGGAAAAGCTAGAGCACTTCAACCAGGTAGGTCCCAAAAGACCTGAGGTCAGAACATCCAACCTCCCAAATTTGACCCAAAACATAGGTTCTTAACCTTTACCCTTGGTTTGGTTCACCCAAAAATGAAAATTCTGTCACTAATTACTCACCCTCATGTCATTCCAAACCTGTAAGACAGGTCATTTTCAGAACACAAGATTTTTGATGAAATCCAGGAGCTTCCTGACCCTGCATAGACAGCAACACAACTACCAAATTCGAGGCCCAGAAAGGCAATAAGGACAGTGTTGAAATTCGGTGGTTCAACCATAATTTTATGAAACTCAATTTTATTTAACAATTTCTTTTCTACCTTGTTAGTCTTTGTTGTGCGTTTATAGGAGTACCAAGTTGCAGTGCTCTAGTGACTGAAGAGAAGAAACTGTTGAATAAAGTCTATATTTTTGATTCCTTTGCGTAGACAAATTATTCTTGAAGCTTCATAACATTACGGTTGAACCACTGATGTCACAAGGACTATTTTAACGATATCCTTACTACCTTTCTGGGTCTTGAACCTTTCTTTGCAGAGTCTGAAAACTCTCTGATTTCATCAAAAATATCTTAATCTGTGTTCCGAAGATGAACGAAGGTCTTACAGGTTTGGAACGTCATGAGGGTGAGTAATTAATGACAGAATAAAAAAAAAATTGTGTGAATTATACTTTTAAGCTCAACAGAATCATTGTAGTACTGAAGTTGGGGGCATTTGGTAGTTTTTACAAAAAGTTTGCCAAGATATCTGGAACAGCTTTGAGGATTTCGTACTAGATTGTTTTGGACGTAATCGGCTTTCATGTAAGGTGAACATGCATTGTGCGACTTCTGATAAACTGGAGGTTTTGAGCCCTTGAACACATTACAGATAAGTTGAATTGGTTTGAAGAATTCAACCTAAAGTCCAAATGTTTATGTTTATTTTCACCTGATTGAAAAAATGTGAAAAGACGTCAGTCGAAATCTATTTAATTGGGACAAATCAATTGAACTACAAGCTAAAATCACACATGTATGCCCATCCTTAGTAACAAGCTTTACGACGTATTTTAGGTCAGATCTTAAAGGAATAGCTCACCCAAAGATTCTGTCGTTAATCACTCTTCAGAACATAAATGAAGATATTTTTAATGAAAACTGAGAGCTTTCTGAACCTGCATAGGTTTTCTTACTGTTACAAGAACCTCAATCGTGTGCAAATAACATCAAAAGAGCATTCCGAGAATGTTGTTATAAGAACGTTTTCTCTTCCCGTTACGAGAACCTCAATCGAGTGCAAATAACATCAAAAGAGCATTCCGAGAATGTTGTTATAAGAACGTTTTCTCTTCCCGTTACGAGAACCTCAATCGTGTGCAAATAACATCAAAAGAGCATTCCGAGAATGTTGTTATAAGAACGTTTTCTCTTCCCGTTACGAGAACCTCAATCGAGTGCAAATAACATCAAAAGAGCATTCCGAGAATGTTGTTATAAGAACGTTTTCTCTTCCCGTTACGAGAACCTCAATCGAGTGCAAATAACATCAAAAGAGCATTCCGAGAATGTTGTTATAAGAACGTTTTCTCTTCCCGTTACGAGAACCTCAATCGAGTGCAAATAACATCAAAAGAGCATTCCGAGAATGTTGTTATAAGAACGTTTTCTCTTCCCGTTACGAGAACCTCAATCGAGTGCAAATAACATCAAAAGAGCATTCCGAGAATGTTGTTATAAGAACGTTTTCTCTTACCGTTACAAGAACCTCAATCGTGTACAAATAACATCAAAAGAGCGTTCCGAGAATGTTGTTATAAGAACGTTTTCTCTTACCGTTACAAAAACCTCAATCGAGTGCAAATAACATCAAAAGAGCATTCCGAGAATGTTGTTATAAGAACGTTTTCTCTTACCGTTAAAAAAACCTCAATCGAGTGCAAATAACATCAAAAGAGCATTCCGAGAATGTTGTTATAAGAACGTTTTCTCTTACCGTTACAAGAACCTCAATCGTGTACAAATAACATCAAAAGAGCGTTCCGAGAATGTTGTTATAAGAACGTTTTCTCTTACCGTTACGAGAACCTCAATCGTGTACAAATAACATCAAAAGATCGTTCCGTGAATGTTGTTATAAGAACGTTTTCTCTTACCGTTATGAGAACCTCAATCGTGTACAAATAACATCAAAAGATCGTTCCGTGAATGTTGTTATAAGAACGTTTTCTCTTACCGTTACGAGAACCTCAATCGTGTACAAATAACATCAAAAGATCGTTCCGTGAATGTTGTTATAAGAACGTTTTCTCTTACCGTTATGAGAACCTCAATCGTGTGTAAATAACATCAAAAGACACTTCTGAGATTGTTATACTACTGTTTTCTCTTAACATTACGAGAATCTCAGTTGTGTACAAATAACATTAAAAAACTTTCCAAGAATGTTCTAAAACTGTTTTCTCTTACCGTTACGAGAACCTCAATCGTGTGCAAATAACATCAAAAGAGCGTTCCGTGAATGTTGTTATAAGAACGTTTTCTCTTACCGTTACAAGAACCTCAATCATGTACAAATACCATCAAAAGAGCGTTCCGAGATTGTTGTTATAAGAACGTTTTCTCTTACCGTTACAAGAACCTCAATCGTGTGCAAATAACATCAAAAGAGCGTTCCGTGAATGTTGTTATAAGAACGTTTTCTCTTACCGTTACAAGAACCTCAATCATGTACAAATACCATCAAAAGAGCGTTCCAAGAATGTTGTTATAAGAACGTTTTCTCTTACCGTTACGAGAACCTCAATCGTGCGCAAATACCATCAAAAGAACGTTCCGAGAATGTTGTTATAAGAACGTTTGGTAACACTTTCTATGAAGCCCCTATTTATAATACATTATGAGGGTATTTCTAAGGCATTATAATGAATGCATAATGCATTATAATAAACCCTATAATATGTTATATTATCTCATAAATACTCATAACAACAATTATAATACATTATAATACTTGAGTATTTGAGGTTATAACTTTTAAGATTATGATTATTTATAACACACATATTTATTCCAACTAATTTACAATGGACTATATCATATTACATTTATTTTTTTCATTTATATTATATTTTATTTTGATGGTCCCCTTAGTCTATTGACTATACGCAACTTTTTAACTACATGTCAACTAACACTCCTTAGAATATTAGTAGACTTAGGTTAAGGTTAGGCTAGGTAGTAGAAGGTTTACATGCTTGCAAAGTTACTTATAATCAGTTTGTCATTTGGGGAACCAAAAATACAGTGTTAGCATATATTTTGCATACTAATTTAAAAATTATTACATAAAAATTACTGTTAGCTGACATGCAGTTGCAGAGTTACTTATAAAAAGCTGTCTAAAGGGTACCATCAAAATAATCAAACTGATAATACTAATGTGTCATATTACACATTTATCTCATCTAATACCTGATCTTATGGCTCTTTGAGAAATATTATTATAATTACTTATAAGTGGTCTTTGTATGCTTTAAGTAAAGTGACATGAGTAACATGGCAAAATATGAGACTTATAATACGTTATAACTATGGAGGAGGTAATCATACTGTTAAAAGCTATAACCACAAACATTATAATACATTAAGACTGTTCTTATGAATACTCATAAGATGATACAACATATTATAAGTTTTTTTATAATGTATTATTAATGTATTATAATGCCTTAAGAATACCCTTATAATGTATTATAAATACAGGCTTCATAGAAAGTGTTACCGAACGTTTTCTCTTACCGTTATGAGAACCTCAATCGTGTGCAAATAACATCAAAAGACGCTTCTGAGAATGTTATAGTACCGTTTTCTCTTAACATTACTAGAATCTCAGTTGTGTACAAATAACATTAAAAAACTTTCCAAGAATGTCCTAAGACCGTTTTCTCTTACCGTTACAAGAACCTCAATCGTGTGCAAATAACATCAAAAGTGAGCTCTGAGAATGTTGTTATAAGACCGTTTTCTCTTAACATTAGGAGAACCTTAATCATGTACAAATAACATCAAAAGAAGCTTCTGAGAATGTTGTTATAAGACCGTTTTCTCTAAACATTACGAGAACCTCAATCTTATACAAATAACATCAAAAGAATGTTCCAAGACTGTTGTTGTAAGACTGCTTTCGCTTACCATTACGAGAACCTCAGTCATGTACAAATAACATCAAAAGAACCTTCCGGGAATGTTATGAAAACGTTTTCTTAATGTTACGAGATTGTAAATCAACCATTAATAACATTATTAGAACGTCCTATAAAAAATATTTTAAGAATGTTCTGTCCTAACCATTAAATGCCTTTAAAGAACATTAATGAAAGTTGTGGGAACATTCACTGCTAGCTGGATATCCTAAAGTCAAAGACCTTTAATATTCTGTTTTATCTTTTAACCAATATCTTACCAGCGTTATAATGTACAATCTGACAAACAGCAATCAGACTGCTATGGCTTCTGTTTCTTTTTATAAAACTTTCCCTGAATGTTTGCGTTGTGAGCCAAAAAGAAGACATTAAGAACCACCAGAAGCGCTAGTTTCAAGCTTGCCCACCAAACAAAAATAGCCAACTCAACGCCAGCGCACATGTCAAGAGTGGTGAGACGGTGTCATTAGTCCAGGGTTCGCTCTGTGATCAATCTGCAGGAAGATCAGACCAAGCATCCTCAGCGGGAGTGTTGAAGACCTCCTTGGCATGATGACAAAGTCTGTCGCTACTGCAGCTGGGTTTGGGAGGGGACAGAGGGCAGCTCAGTTGGCCCTCTGGAAGCCATTTTGTAAAGTCTTTCATTGCTCCATTAAAACCAGACGTTTTGGTTCCACATTATGTCCAAACCCGACCCAGCCCTCGCCGCATTGCTTTGCTGAGAGGGCTTGCGTCACTGGCAAGCAAGAAAGCTGGGAAAGTACAGTAGATTTGTGTCAGGGGTTGAGGAGAAGGTCACTTTGAAGCGCTTCTGAAATTATTCCCATTATTCTTTAAGGTCTTCAAGCCCCTGGTGAGGTCTTGCAAGGTTTTTGGCTCTCACAGTGACCTCTGGTAGTTTTTTAGTGGCTGACTGGTATTTAATTAACCTATCCTGTGTAAAGACCGGCAGGTAAAATACGTCATAGGTGTATAATTAATGGTAAAGCGTAACCTTGATACTCTTGCACATTAAATCAGGTACTGACTAGATCTTAAAAGTGGGAATAAAAGAATAAAACTGGAATGGGAATGGGTTGGAAAAGTTAATAAGGAGTAGTGCTGTCAAACGAATAATCGTGATTAATCGCATCCAAAATAAAAGTTTTTGTTTACATAATGTGTGTGTACAGTGTATTTATGTATATATACATACACATGCATGTATATATTTCAGAAAAATGTTATGTTTTTATATTTTAAATATTTATATATAATAGTAAGAGTATTATGCTAGTATTCAGCCATACTCTACGCAAGTATGTGAATGCAGATGCTTCAAAGTACGCAAGCTTTGATTAAGGCGTTTCCACAAGGGGCACTATAGCAGGTATTAGCATTGTCGTAATAATAATAGTAGCTAAAATGCTAACGGTTTTAGCAACTTGCTACTCTGAACTCGATCGCCCCCATGAGTAAACTGCAAAAAATGACTTCTTAAGTTACATTTTTTAGTCTTGTTTTTAAGTCAAAACTTCTCAAAATCTGTAAAATAAGATGCATTTGTTTTAGAAGTAACTCTGCGTAAGATATAAAGACTTGTTTTCATAGATTGTGTCCTGAATTATAAGCTTATTTTAAAAAGAAATCTGTCTTACCGTGCAGTGCAGTGAGACAAAACCCACTTGTATGAAAGATTAATTTTATGAAAACAAGTCTTAATATTTTATGCATCACTTCCTTTAGAGTAAACTAATCTTGTTTTAAGGAGCTTCAGATATTTTAACTGAAAGATTAAACAAAAATACACCTTAAAAAAGGGATTTTTTGCAGTGTACACCCATGTTGTTACCAATTACGGATCCTTTTCAGAAGTCTTTTATATGCGGCCCATATAAAATGTCTTGAAAAGCTAGGACATATGTTTCACACTGAATGGTACAGGATATCATGACAACCTGGCGTCTTAAGTGTCACTTTATGCCTTCAGAGGTGTGTGAAATCTTCAATCTGATGACCTCCAGCACATCTCAAGTAAGAACCAATGCCTTAGTCCCAGTCCGTCCCTGATCAACGCTTATTGAGAAATTAATATTGCAACGCCGTGTCCCAAGAGTGAGTCATCTTGCGCTACGGGGAAGATTTATGCGTCTCATGGTTGAGTTTACATCAAAGGTCGTCATTATTTTTTTTCTCTCTGAATCTTTCGTGCATCCTTTAGCTTTGAGTGGACAGTGTGATGTAATACTCTTTGCATAAAGCTAAGTAATTTATGAGGCCGCCCCGTGAAAATGCCGAATGAAGGAACCCCAGGCTTGACTTACGCAGCTCTATAAGCCGAGATGTGTCAGGGAGGGATGCTAATGAGTATGAATGCTTTCATAACCCACTATCTAATGTAAACACACAAACACTAACACATATAACACATGCAAGTGGATGCACGGGTCATATTTCAATGCGATCCGAAGTCCATGTTGTATGGTAATTGTTATGGATAGTTCACCAATAGATTTTTGAAGGATCTTTTTTCCATATAGCAACAAATTCTGTCATTATTACTCACCCTCATGTCATTCCAAATCCATAAGACCATCGCAAATTAAGATATTTTTGTTGAAATCCAAGAGCTTTCTGATTCTGCATAGACAGCAATGCAACCACCACGTTCAAGGCCCAGAAAGGTAATAAGGACATCGTTAAAATAGTCCATGTGACATTAATGGTTCAACTGTAATTGTACTCACTCCCTTGTCATCCAAGATGTTCATGCCTTTCTTGTTTCAGTCGTAAAGAGGAAAACATTTCAGGATCTCTCTCCATATAATAGACTTCTATGGTGCCCCCGAGTTTGAACTTCCAAAATGCAGTTTAAATGCAGCTTCAAAGGGCTCCAAATGATCCCAGCCGAGGAAGATGGGTCTTATTTAGCGAAACGATTGTTTTTTTCTAAAAACTTTTACAATTTATATACTTTTTAATCTCTACACAGAGTACACACAGAGCTAGACAAGACGAGTATTTGAGGTTGAAATGTATATAAATTGTCATTTTTTATAATAACCGATCGTTTTGCTAAAAAAAACCCTCTTTTCCTAGGCTGTGATCGTTTAGAGCCATTTCAAGTTGCATTTTGGAAGTTCAAACTCGGGGGCACCATAGAAGTCCATTATATGGAGAGAAATCCTTAAATATTTTCCTCCTTACGACTAATGAAAGAAAGAAAGACATGAACATCTTGGATGACAAGGGGGTGAGTACATTATCTGTAAAGTTTTGTTCTGAAAGTTACTACTCCTTTAATCTGACACTTGTGCATTTTTTGGAGAACTGTTCAATGACCTCACACAGCTTTTTTACTTGGAGCAATAAATGTCAAGTCCCAAAATAGACCAAAAATTTACAATATTTTGGTGATAATTCACTTAAAATCTTTTACTGTAGGTCTTAAATCTAATTCTCCATTGTGTGTATTTGATCTAGCATTCGCTTATGACAAACATTGAAACCATTGAAACCAATGGTGTTTTGGCATCAGTAATGTCAAATCTTGAACCTTGTGCCATGTATCATGTTCTGAACAGGACTGCGCAATAAAAAACTTAAATTTCAGAAAATTGCAAATAGCCCACCTTTTTGGCAGAGGCTACTTAAACTAACTCCACCCATGAATGTGTGGTTGGGCTAGTCAAAATTACAAAAGACGACTGCTGAACAACGTCTCCAGTGGTGTAGGCGGCAAAGTGCATAACTGTGACTTTTTGACGCTATTGACCCGAGTTCGAATCCACCTTTTGCCAAACTCATTCTTCTCTCTTTTCACATCACATATCAGATCTGAAAGGCATACATTTTCTAGAAAATTAAGGAAATAATCATAAAATGTAAAATAAACTTTTTGTGCACAAAGAAAACAAAAATGATGACTTCATTCAAAAATTTCTTCTCTTCCATGTCAGTCTTTGGTCCGCATTCACAAGAGTACCACGACTATCCCTTTAGGTGGCAAAAAGGTCCAAATAAACAATTGTAGTAGTCAATATGACGCTGTATTTTTAAACTTCTTTAGTCATATGATGCATTGTGCAAGGAAATTCACTTAAATCTTCCTCTTCACTGTAGCTCTTAAATGTAATTTTTCATTCAACATAATTTGACTTAGTTTGTAGCATTTGCATATGAAATCAATATCGAAATCAACTAAGGTTTGGCGTTAATGATGTCAAACCTTAAACAATGTGAAATCTTTAAATAATACCTTATTTCTACTTTTGCATTCCAAGTAAAAATAAACAGCATACGAGTCTGTAACAATACAAAAGTAAATAAAACCTGATTTTTTTTTTTTTTTTTTTTTTTTTACTTTACTATTGCCTTTTGCTGTAGGTCTTAAATCTTATTCTCCATTGTGTGTATTTGATCTAGCATGTTGCATTGCTTACAACAAACATTGAAACCAATGGCATTTTGGCATCAGTGGTGCCAGACCTTGAACATGCGATCGACCCGAGTTCGAATCCGCCTTTTGCTGTACTCGTTTTTCTTACTTTTCATATCACGTATTAGATCGGAAAGGCATTTACTTTCAATAAAATGAAGGAAATAATCAAAAAGTTTATTTTTTGCTCAGATGAAATTAAATTAAAAAGAAAACTTAAACAAATTTTTTTTTGAAAAACAACAATTTAAAGCAGTATTACCCTTATTGTTTTTATGTTTAATCCCTTTTTCGTCTTAGACCCACATACTGTAAATAGAATATTATCGCTAATTTAATTTAGTGTAAATAGAATGCAGCCGCAGCTGTAATTTCTGTGCAATATTGCTTGGATATGTGAAATATGTGGATGAGTTATTGGTCTGTTTTTCTGCCCCCTGCCAAACGTGCCTCGGTATCGCTTTCCTTTGACCATTAGAGGTGTATCTCAGTCCAATTGATGAGCCTGTTGTCAAGGAGACGCGGTTTGGCAACAAAGACCCCCAACGCATCCTATCGATCCGTTTACATGAATGGGGTCTTAAAACTGCCACGGATATAAGGGAATTTGTTTCCCAAATGACTCGGAAAATCCTGCTGCAGAAAAGCAATCTTTTTTGAAGACGTAATGAAGACCGGCCATGGAGAGCTCTGAATATTAATGTACATGCTGTTTCAGATGCTACGTTTGATCTATTGCTTAAAGATTTTAGTATGTGCCCTGTTTTGCTCTGCAGTTGATTGCATAAGAAGTGGCTGTTCTCTGGAGTGCTGAGAAATTTAATTTCATATGGAATCATGATATGAACTGGGAGGTGTAACTTTTTGCAGAGATGATATTCTCACTCCGTAGGATCCTAAAACAGGTTTGATTTGGTCAATCAGAAGCACTTTGTGCCTGTCAATCATTTTGCTGACAGGTCTTTTAGGGGCAGGGTTTAGGAGAGGAATAGTGGAACGCCCACTTTTGGCAATCCAATCAATATGGGAGGAATAAAATCAAGTCTCGCCCTTCATTATTTTCTCATTGACTTAGCGTGGAGAACTATAGGTCTTTCTTTAATCGTTTGTTCTCTTATCACAAACAACACAATTAAAAATGTATAGATAGATAGACAGACAGACAGATAGACACACAGACAGATAGACGGATTGGTAAGAATAGAGAAAGAGAGATAGATAGATAGATAGATAGATAGATAGATAGATAGATAGATAGATAGATAGATAGATAGATAGATAGATAGATAGATAGATAGATAGATAGATAGATAGATAGATAGATAGATGGCTAGATATACAGATAGATTGAAAGATAGATAGATGGATTGGTAAGAATAGAGAAAGAGAGACGGACAGATAGATAGATAGATAGATAGATAGATAGATAGATAGATAGATAGATAGACAGACAGACAGACAGATAGACACACAGACAGATAGACGGATTGGTAAGAATAGAGAAAGAGAGACAGATAGATAGATAGATAGATAGATAGATAGATAGATAGATAGATAGATAGATAGATAGATAGATAGATAGATAGATAGATAGATAGATAGATAGATAGATAGATAGATAGATAGATAGATAGATAGATAGATAGATGGCTAGATATACAGATAGATTGAAAGATAGATAGATGGATTGGTAAGAATAGAGAAAGAGAGACGGACAGATAGATAGATAGATAGATAGATAGACAGACAGACAGATAGATAGATAGATAGATAGATAGATAGATAGATAGATAGATAGATAGATAGATAGACAGATAGACAGATAGACAGATTGAAAGATAGATAGATAGATAGACAGATAGATAGATTGAAAGATAGATAGACGGATTGGTAAGAATAGAGAAAGAGAGACGGACAGATAGATGCTAGATATACAGACAGACAGATAGATAGACAGACAGACAGATTGATGGCTAGATAAACAGACAGACAGACAGATAGATGGCTAGATAAACAGACAGACAGACAGATAGATCGCTAGATAGACAGACAGACACAGATAGATGGACAGAGAGATAGATAGATAGATAGATAGATAGATAGATAGATAGATAGACAGACAGACAGACAGACAGACAGACAGACATATAGATGGCTAGATAGCAAACAGATAGATGGCTAGACAGACAGAGAGAGAGACAGACAGATAGATAAAACCTTGTCAATTTAATACCGACAGCATTGGCTCATGTTCAGCGTGGAGAACTAGAGGTCTTTCTTTAATTGTTTGTTCTCTTATCACAAACAAAACAATAAAAATTTTAATGTGCAGCTAAATTAAATAATGAACCAGGCAAGGGAAAAAAGAAAGCACTAATAAGTATGTCGCTATTTTATCTGAATAGAAGGGGGTGGATGTGCTGGAAGAGGACAGTCTGTTCTGTCTGTTGTTGCCATGGTGTTCGCCTGACGCGTGGCATAATTCATTATATGCTGGTTAATTAACAGTCCCCTGGGGGACGTTTTCCACAAAGTCACTGTGGAATTTAATTGTGGTGCGTTCCTCCGTCAGGGAGAAAAAGAATGCAAGGGAATTGAATTCAAAGTGTGCTTGAATGGAGTAGTCAATAAAATCTGGCAATATTCCTAATTCTTCGGCTTGTTCTTACATGTAAATCTTTGTAAAAAAGTTTTTGCACAGTATGTTATTACCATATTAGTTACCATATTATTTCTTATGAAATTAGTTTGTTCTGTTTTTGTCTCTTTACATTTGGCTGCCACACCCACAGTAAAATCTGATTGGTCCACAAACTTGCTCCACTGAATATTAATCATCAGTGTTGTTCTGATTGGCTGTGATTGTGCCACAACTGTAAAGTAGTTTTGCACTTCTCTGCTAAAAAAAAAAAAAGAATATGAAATCAGAAACAATGGGGGAGCCAGAAACTAACTTAGTTAAGATGTTATGAATTATGCACTTCTGCGATTCCCCGAGCTGTTTTTCTAAACAGTTCTGAAATGCCCCGCAACTGCACGTGTTTAATATTCTCTCGCTGTGAAAATGGAATTTGCACTTGAGTGGATCCATGTTTAGTGTGCTGGAATGCTGCTGTTATGAGCCTTGACTTCTTGCCTGGAAGCCTTTGTTGGAACACATGGGGCTATTTGGACGTGATGGGTGATCTCCACTCACTTACTCGCTTCAGAGGGAGCCATTTCAGTGAAATTCCACTATTACAGCTTGTGAATTTGAGAACAGAGGCACTGTAGTTGTTATAGTGCAGCAACTGTAGCTTGTATCAGGTTGGTAATTACTAGGGAAAAAAACGTATGGAATAGTATATTGTTAATGCTTTTTAAAACTTTCGATCTGTCTTTGTAAACGTTACATAAAACTAGTTGTAAACGACTATTATTATATAGACGGATGCAGACAGATGGAGCATGGAGGGATAGATAGACAGATGGAGAGATGGATAGACAGACAGGTGGATCGATAGATTTGCAGATCGATGGATAGATAGACGGAGGGATATTTTGTTACACTGTTTATTTAAGTATAAATTGTTATAATATTTTGAATTATTTAGATCTTCTCATTGTTATTATTATGTTCCTCCACATATACTGAAACTTTTGGCAATATTGTATTTTTTACAGTCATGCCAATAAAGCAATTTTAAATTAAATTAAATTAAATTAAATTGAATTGAATTGAATTGGAAGGATGGATAGACAGATGGAGACATGGATAGACAGACAGACAGGTGAATAGATAGACAGATGGAGAGATGGATAGACAGACAGATGGAGGGATAGATAGATAGACAGACATATTGATAGACAGATGGATAGATAGGTAGACATACAGACAGACAGACAGATAGACAGACAGGCAGACAGACGTATAGATAGACAGAAGGATAGATAGGTAGACAGACAGACAGACAGACACACACACACACACACACAGACAGAAAAACGTATAGCCAGAGAGACGTATAGATAGACAGATGGATAGATAGGTAGACATACAGATAGATAGACAGACAGACAGACAGACAAGACAGACATATAGCCAGTCAGACATATAGATAGACAGATGGATAGATAGGTAGACATACAGACAGACAGATAGACAGACAGGCAGACAGACGTATAGATAGGTAGACAGACAGACAGACGTATAGATAGACAGATGGATGGATAGGTAGACAGACAGACAGACGGATAGATAGACAGATGGAGAGATAGGTAGACATACAGATAGATAGACAGACAGACAGACAAACAAACAAACATATAGCCAGACAGATGGATAGATAGACAGATGGATAGATAGGTAGACATACAGATAGATAGATAGACAGATGGATAGATAGGTAGGTAGACAGACAGACAGACAGACAAACAAATGAATGTATAGCCAGACAGACGTATAGATAGATAGATGGATAGATAGGTAGACAGACAGACAGACGGATAGATAGACAGATGGAGAGATAGGTAGACATACAGATAGATAGAGATAGATAGATAAATAGATAGACAGACAGACAGACAGATGGATAGATAGACAGATGGATAGAAAGGTAGACATACAGACAGACAGATAGATAGATAGATAGATAGATAGATAGATAGATAGATAGATAGATAGATAGATAGATAGATAGATAGATAGATAGATAGATGGATAGATAGGTAGACAGATGGATAGATAGGTAGACAGACAGACAGACAGAGGTATAGTCAGACAGACGTATAGATAGACAGATGGAGAGATAGGTAGACAGACAGACAGACAGACAGACAAACAAACGTATAGGCAGACAGACGTATAGATAGACAGATGGATAGATAGGTAGACATACAGATAGATAGACAGACAGACAGACAAACAAACATATAGCCAGACAGATGGATAGATAGACAGATGGATAGATAGGTAGACATATAGATAGATAGATAGATAGATAGACAGACAGACAGACAGACAGATAGATAGATAGATAGATAGATAGATAGATAGATAGATAGATAGATAGATGGATAGATAGATAGATAGATAGATGGATAGATAGATAGATAGATAGATAGATAGATAGATAGATAGATAGATAGATAGATAGATAGATAGATAGATAGATAGATAGATAGGTAGGTAGGTAGACAGACAGACAGACAGACAAACAAATGAATGTATAGCCAGACAGACGTATAGATAGACAGATAGATAGATAAATAGATAGACAGACAGACAGACAGACAGATGGATAGAAAGGTAGACATACAGACAGATAGATAGATAGATAGATAGATAGATAGATAGATAGATAGATAGATAGATAGATAGATAGATAGATAGATAGATAGGTAGACAGATGGATAGATAGGTAGACAGACAGATAGACAGACAGACAAACGTATAGGCAGACAGACGTATAGATGGATAGATAGGTAGACAGATGGATAGATAGGTAGACAGACAGACAGACAGACAGACAGACAGACAGACAGACAGAGGTATAGCCAGACAGACGTATAGATAGACAGATGGAGAGATAGGTAGACAGACAGACAAACAAACAAACGTATAGGCAGACAGACGTATAGATAGACAGATGGATAGATAGGTAGACATACAGATAGACAGACAAACTGACAGACAGACGTATAGATAGGTAGACAGACAGAGAGACAGACAGATGGAGAGATAGGTAGACATACAGACAGAAAGACAGATCGATAGACAGACAGACAGACAAACAAACAGACAAACAAATGTATAGCCAGACAGACGTACAGATAGACAGATGTATAGATAGATAGATAGACAGACAGACGGATAGATAGACAGATGGTGAGATAGGTAGACATATATAGATAGATAGACAGACAGACAGACAGATGGAGGGATAGACAGACAGACAGAGATGAAATTGATTTTTTTATTTAATTTTAATTTGATTTTATTAAATGTGCTATAAACATTCATATTTGAAATATTCTGCATAATTTCTCTTATATGTTTTAATAATGTATTAATTATTGAGTTTTTTATTTCATTTTATTGTTATTCAGGGTATCGTATAATTAAACTTGTTGTGATGGAATCTCCTAAAGATATGTGTCTGCTGTCCTGTGATTTATGTTTTGTTACAGGAGATGTGGGGAGAGATGGGTTTAGGAACAGATGGTGGTGAGGATGTCGAGACCAGCAGCGGCGACGCAGCAGAAGGCAGCGGCGAGTGCGATGATGAAGACGGCTGTCAAGGATCGGGGCGCGGGGAAGACGAGACAGGTGAGTTCCTTCGTCCCCTGCATCGCGCCTCAAAGACAACTGTCTCTCTGCGTTTACTTTATCCAGAGCTCCCAGGAGAGACAGCGGTCCCATGTTGCTTAGAAACCCAGAGCCATTTACTGCCTCGTGTTTGTTTTAGGAGGTCAGTCGCTTCTTATTATTTACACCGCCGATCACAACAGGGCCATTCGGACTGATATTGTTCCGTTCAGATGGTGTGTTCTGGCTGTTGTGTGTCCAAAGTCCTTATTTAAATCTGAAACTTGCAATAACTTTAATAATAATCATTTTTTAAAAGGCAGTATTAATTAATTGACATATGTTGTTTTAAGCATAAATCAAAGCTAAATTTAATGAGGTTTATGTTAATAACACCAAACAATTAAATAAAAACAATTTCCCGGTGTGGAATGGAAAATTAAGTTGTTTTTAATTAGTTTTAAGCATAAATCAAAGCAAATTTAAATGAGATTCATGCTAAAAACAATAAAAAAGCAAACAATTTCCCAATATGTAAAGGAAATACACCTTTTTTCTTATTTTTAATTATTTTAAAGCAAAATTTAATTTGAGTTACCTTTAGAACTAACAAACATAATTTCCCAGTGTTGTAAGAAACAGAAACTTGTTTTTCTTTGTTTTCAAACATAAATCAAATCTAAATTAAATGAGGTTTATTTCCAATGTGGTATGAAAAATAAACTTTTTTAATGTATAAAAGCAAAATTGAATGAGATTTATGTTAAAAAGAAACAAGCAAACAAACAAACAATTTCCCATTATGGTATAAAAAATTATAAATATTAAAATGGTTTTACTTGTTTTAAGCACAAATCAAAACAAATTCATGGTAAAAACAGTAATAACATTTTCACAGTGTATTAAAAAAAAATTCTTGCTTTTATTTTTTTTAAGCAAAATTAAATGTGGTTTACCTTCAAAACAAACTAAAATAATTTCCCCATGCAGTATGAAAAATTAGGTTCTTTTGCTTGTTTTAAGTATAAGCAAAATACTTTTTTTTTCTTGTTCTTGATTAATTAAAAAATATATATATAATTTTTTACATTTAAAGAAAGCTTTTTAAAACTGTTTTAATCATATGTTATGAGGCTTATGTTTTATGAAACAAACAAAAAATTATTTCTCAGTTTGGTAAGAATAGGAAAACTTAAATGAGGTTTACGAAAAAAGAAAGAAACAAACAAACAAAATAATTTCCCGGTTTGGTAAGAAAAAGAAAACTTCAATGAGGTTTAAGAAACAAACAAACAAAAAATGTTTCTCAGTTTGCTAAGAATAGGAAAGCTTAAATGAGGTTTATGAAAGAAAGAAAGAAAGAAACAAACAAACAAAAAATTATTTCCCGGTTTGGTAAGAAAAAGAAAACTTCAATGAGGTTTAAGAAACAAACAAACAAACAAAAAATATTTCTCAGTTTGCTAAGAATAGGAAAACTTAAATGAGGTTTACGAAAGAAAGAAAGAAAGAAAGAAAGAAACAAACAAAGAAACAATAATTTCCCGGTTTGGTAAGAAAAAGAAAACTTCAATGAGTTTTAAGAAACAAACAAACAAAAAATGTTTCTCAGTTTGCTAAGAATAGGAAAGCTTAAAAGAGGTTTATGAAAGAAAGAAAGAAACAAACAAACAAACAAACAAACAATTAATAATTTCCCGGTTTGGTAAGAAAAAGAAAACTTCAATGAGGTTTAAGAAACAAACAAGCTAAAATATTTCTCAGTTTGCTAAGAATAAGAAAACTTAAATGAGGTTTACGAAACAAACAAACAAAGAAACAAAAAATGAATTTCCCAGTTTGGTAAGAAAAATAAAACTTGAATGAGGTTTAAGAAAGAAAGAAAGAATTAAACAAACAAACAAACAAATATTTCCCAGTTTGGTAAGAAAAACAAAACTTTCATGGGGTTTAAGAAAGAAAAAAAGAAACAAACAAACAAAAGAAATTTGTCAGTGTGGGGGAAATAAAACTTTTTACGCAAAAATTTAATGTTAAGAAATGTTTGTTTACAAACAAACAAACAAACAATTTCCCAGTGTGGAAAGAAGAAAGCTTTATTTTTATTATTGTTTTCAGCATAATTCGAAGCAAAAACAAACAAACAAACAAACAACAACAATTTGCCAGTAAGGCAAGAAAAAGAAAATTTAAAGAGGTTTAAGAAAGAAAAAAATAAAAGAAACAAACAGTAAAAAAAATAATTTCCCAGCTTGGTAAGAAAAATAAACTTATATTTTCTTTCAAACATAAAACTAAACAAAACTGAATCAAGATTATATAAATTAAAAATTAAAATTAAAAACCTTAAAGATTCTACATGTATTCTTTAAAAAACAGTCTTGTCTTGCAAAAGTTGCTTCTACACAAAATAAAACATTGAGGTTGTTTTCAGTTTACTATATTATTTGTATCATTTTTATATTATATTTTATCATTTAAAACCAATGCACAATAACAAATGACAAAGCTTAAGCTAGATCTGCTTTGGTATTCTTGGTAGATCTGCACTCTGCTCCGTTAGCATGCTGAATGCACTCAGGGACCGGACTAAATAATGGATTTCACCTTATAATAGATGAAAAGAATTGTGTGTAGCGACTTATTGCACCATTTTTCAAGGAGCGCCCGCTGTTCTTTTAGTCTGTTGCTCAGGAGTCTAACCCTGCCGCTGCTTCTATAAGGTCATGCATCTTTGTCCATTGCTCTCGGATACATTTCCAAATAACATCCCTGCTTTGAAATTTCTTGCTTTGTTATTGAGTCTGGGTAATAAAGTGCTGATTCAGCTGGCTGAGGTTGTACTTCTGCGACTTTATTCTGTAAAATCACTTTCAGTGCTTGATTAAATGTATTTCTTCAACTATGGGCTTCTCAAATAGCAGAAAATATATAAACAAATGCAATTGTGCATTTTTAACACACTCATGTATATTAAAAATAGCAGTGGACCTAAGACAGATCCTTGTGGCACTCCATACTTTATTTTTAATAAAAGAACACAGCCATTTCTATATTTATTAATTAGTTAATTAATTTATAATTTCACCAATATCAGAAATATATTATCACCCAAAATGAATGAATAAATAAAAGTGTGTGCATATATATATATATATATATATATATATATATATATATATATAGGCTAATATATATATATATATATATATATATATATATATATATATATAGGCTATATATATTTTTTTTTATATTTTTTTTTTTTACCCAATATAAATTTTTTACCCAATTTTATTTTGAGTGTATATTTCTTTTAATTTTATTTTTATTTATTTGTATTTTTATTTGTTAATAATTATTTGTAAATAAATGTGTGCGTATATATATATATATATATATATATATATATATATATATTAGGGGTGGGCATAGATTAATTTTTTTAATCTAGATTAATCTAGATTAAATCTTGGAATTAATCTAGATTAAAATGGCTAATTTGAATTCTGCTGAAGGCATTCAGAATATGTGTGCTACCCAAATAATGACTAAAAGTAAGTCTTTGAGAATGGATCATAAAGCTCATAAAGCTGTTCTATGATAATTTGTTGATGAAAATAAATTATGTTCAATAAGATGTACTGTTTACTAACTAACTAACAATGAAATTATTTTTTCTACCTATTAGATTGTGTTTTTTTAACATCAACACCTACCCAACCCTAAATTTAGCCCTTACTGTAATAAAAAAAAAAACAGTATTATTGTTGTACAGTGTGATAAAAAATATACATCTACGTATGTATATCT
>NC_133367.1:24223526-24247210 GCF_049309525.1 Garra rufa | reverse complement strand
CATAAAATATATGTAATGCATATTGAATATACATTATTATATATTATTATTATATAATTAAATCTGAATACAAAATATACCAGTATAAATCAAATATTGAATAACATAAAAATGTTTAAGAATAAACCAGCCAACCAACCAATAAAAAATAAAATAATAATAAATGAAATAAAAAATAAATCTAAATTCATAATATATACTTACATATTTGGATATTTGGATATATATTAAAAAATATATATACAAATTAATATTAAAAAATAAATATATATATATTAAACATTAAATCATTAATATTAATACATAATACATGAAAAAATACAAACACATACATAAATAAATAAGAATAAAAAAAGTATAACATTAATAATCAAATATTGAATATCATAAAATGCTTCAGAATAAATAAACCCATAAATAAATAATACATTTTTATATTAAAAATACATACAAATATAATATATATTAAACAAATAAAATTTTTAATATCATTATTACATTAAATTTGAATATGTAGTAATGCATTTTGAATATACATTATTACATATTAAATAAAAAAATATTACATTTATTTACATATATATGTAAACAAAATGTGTTTTATATACATAATTAAATATGAATAAAAAATATACATTATAAATAGAATACAGAACATTAAAATGTTTAGGAATAAATAAACCAATAAATAAATTAATAATAATAATAATAATAATAATAATAATAAATACTTATATACACCTATATATTTGTACATCAAAAAATATATTAAAATATATATAAAAAAATGTATATATATATATACATAATATTTAATACATAATAATGCATTCTGAATATACATTATTACATATATACATAAATATATGTAATATTTTTATTTAATATGTAAACATTCATTTTTTCACAATACTAAAATAAAAATATGTAATGTGTTATATACATAATAAAAATGATTAAAAATATACATTACAAATAGAATATTGAATAACATAAAATGTTTAATAAATAAAAAATAATTAAAATAAGGGAATTAATAATATATACTTACATATATTTGTATATTATGTAAGTATATAATAAATCATTAATATTAAATCATTAAAATCATTGCATAAAAATACGTAATGTGAAAAATACATACAACGCATAAAAATATTACATTATAAATGAAATACTGAATAAATAATAATTTAAGATAATATTAATCTTTATAATCTAAATATTATACATATAATATAAATATATTTATTTAATATAAATAAAATAAATATAAATACATTTATTTAATATAAATATAATTATTATATCTTTCATACTTCCAACGCTGATTCTGCATTATATATTATATTTCGTATTATAGAAAGTAGTATAATAATAATGATATAATATAGTCTGCATTAAATATAATATAATATATAGTAAATCTCATTAAATATATTACATTAATTCTTACCATATAGAAATGAATAAAATATTACAAACACAATTTTTAATTATATTATCAAATATAGAATAATTTTACTTCATGTCGATATTTTTTTATTTATATGAATTTTTTTATTTGTATTGTATATGCATAAAATATATTACATTTATTGTAATATATACTGAAAATAATTTAATAAAATAATTGTTAATGAATGAATAAATGAATGAATAAATGATTAAAGTGATAGACAGACTTAAAGATAGCTAGATAGTTAGATAGCTAGATAGATGGATAGATGGGTGAACAGATAGATCTGTTGTTTGGGAAGTTATAGTTTCAAACAAGCTTCACAAAACAGTTTTTCCGGTCTTGTTGTCTATGCTTTGGCTATCAGGTAGTCCAAACTGTAAGCTCACACACTGCAGATGTGGGGACACAAACAGTAAACACACACACACACACACACACACACACACACACACACACACACACACACACACACACACACACACACACACACACACACACACACACACACACACACACACACACACACACACACTGGTGTGACAAGATTTCATTTCATTTGGCTGGAGGTTACAGCCTCAGCAAGTGCTTATCAGACTCTGGTTCCATAAACAACTGGATAGAGTTACATTTTAAATACCACATCCCCCTCACGCACTGCAGAGTCAGAGGTCTACTGACGGACGAAAAAGGACAAAACTGGGACAAAAGTGGAATAAATCAACAAGAAAACAGATAAACTTGTAGCAAATGGCCGTTTGAAGCCACTGCCCTGTGGCATGTCCTATGGTGTGACAAGCTGTGCCCCGTCTAAAATCATTTTAAACATCATTTGCAATTTTTATGAATATTATATAATAAAATAAAATGTAGTAAAATAAAAATAATAATTTAAAATAATACATTATATTAAATAATACATATAATATATAATATATAATATATGTAAAGATTAAAATCTATATGTATATATGTTAGAATAATAAAAATCGAATTATATATAATTATATATAATTGTAAAAAATGTACTAATTAAAATTATTAGTAACAAATAATTTATGAATAATATAACAGTAAAAATTATATTAGACACGACAAATAATTTTTAAAACTGCATAATTATAAAAAATATAATATTACAATTATATTGAAATTATATATATAAATCAGAATTTATTTAGTGTAATAAATGTAAAATGTATCATTTCAAATGATATATCAATTTTTAAATTAAAAGCAATAATAACCATAAAATCTAAATTGTTTATATATATATAAATGATTTAATTATTACAATTATTAAAGGGAAATAAAACTATATATCAATTATAAAAAAAAAAAAATATATATATATATATATATATATATATATATATATATATATAAAATGTAAATGTTCATAATTTTATATATAAAATGTGAATTATTAAAATGATTAATAACAAATAAATAATTCACAATTAAATAGTAAAAATCTAATCAGACACTACAAAAAAGCAAAAGAACTGCGTAATTATAAAAAATACAACATTAAAATATGATATTGAAATTATATATATATATATATATATATTAGAATTTCTATATTTATTTTACATTTATTATGTATAATAAATAAAAAAAATTCCCTGTATAATTATGAAAATACAACATTAAAATATGATATTCAAATGATATATAAATTAGAATTCATAGATTTATTTTATGTATAGTAAATACAAAAGTTATCATTTTCAAATTATATAAATTATAAAATAAAAGTAATAAATTATAAATAATACAAAAAAATCATCCTGCATAATTATAAAAATATAACCTTAAAATACGATAATCAAATGATATATAAATTAGAATTTATAGTTTTATTTTATGTTTATGTATAATAGATATACAATATATAATTTTAAAAGCATACATAAATTATTAAATAAAAAGCAATAATAATACAATTGTAAAATCGATCATTTAAAAAAACTATCAATTAAATAAAAACAATAAATCATAATAAATAATACAAAAAACACTCTCTGCATAATTATAAAAATATAACATTAAAATATGATATTAAAATTATATATAAATCATAATTTATAGATTTATTTTATATTTATGTATAATAAATATAAAGTAATATATATATATATATATATATATATATAAATTATTACATTAAAATAATAAATACAAATAAAAAATAAAAACTTAAAATATATATAGTATATATAAAAATGTGTAAATAAAAATAATAAATAATAATAAACAACCTCCCTGCATAATTATAAAAATATAAGATTAAAATACGCTATTCAAATAATATATAAATCATAATCTATAGATTTGTTACATTTATGTATAATACATATAAAAGTTATAATTTTAAAATATATATAAATTATTACATAAAAATATTAATAATAAAAAACCTCCCTGCATAGTTATAAAAATATAACTTTAAAACACGATAGTCAAATGATATATAAACTCTAATTTATATATTTTATAGGTATGTATAATAAATATAAAAGTTATCATTCAAAAAATATATAAATTATTAAATAAAAATAATAAATAATACAAATAAAAAATGAAAAAAAGCATAATTATACAAATATAACATTAAAATATGATATTCAAATTATATATAAATTAGAAATCATAGATTTATTTTGTAAATATAAGTTATCACACACATATATATATATATATATATATATATATATATATATATAAATTATTAAATAAAATAATAACTGATAAATAATACAAAAATAAACAAACTCCCTGCATAATTATAAAAATATAACATTAAAATAATATTTAAATGAACTAGAATTTATTTAAATGATGTATAATAAAAATAAAATATATCATTTTAAAAGTATACATCAATTATGAAATAAAAAGCAATAATAAATAATACAATTGTCAAATATAATGCTTATAAAAATTACAGAATGTTTTAAATGGTTTTTGATCTCGCTCTTTTTTACCACTATTATGCATGGAGTCTTAGTGACCTCATATTAATGAGACATTACATATTTGTAGTTTATAAAACTACATTTCCGGCATCACATGACCACTAAACAAGTATTTAAAAATTGTAAAAACATTTATGTGACCAGTTACAAAAAGTAGTTTCCTTTCCATATTCATATCCTTTTTAATCAAAGTCCTCAATGTTTATGTATTTATTCAATTGTTTAAAAACTCATTATGCATAACCTAACCACATACTGCTAACATGAGGCCACGAGGTTCAACTCTAACCTGCAACACGTTCCATTTCCACTCTCCTAAGCCCACATATAAACAAAACTGATGTTTGTCTCAAATTCAACCACTATGGATTCAAAAACAAAGCCCACCTCGACTCCAAACGCAATCGTTTTGAGTGTAACCAGGGAAACGGCTCAAGAAAACAGGCCTTGAGTTTAAACACAGTTTCCATCCTCAGCGAACTCAATTAGCATTATTGACGCAGACAGCAACTGCAAGCGTCTCAGATCCGAATCTCTGGGGTTCAGCAGGAAACGATCAATGAGGAATTTTATGGATCTCAGAGGAGACACATGCATGAAAAAAAATTCCTGTGCCACGTTCGAAAGCACATCCGAAACAGACATCAGCTTTGGTCTCCATTCATCCGAGGCCGAGGTGAAACTACAGCAATGTTTATTTGTGTGTGTCGCTGTCACGGTCAATTACGTTGAGGTTCGCTTTGACGAAAACAAACAATGCGAACTGCTGGTCTTATCTCAGCATCATTGGACAGAGACACGGAGCATAAAGAGAAAGACGACAGAGAGCCGGGGCGGTGGATATCATAACGCTCTGGTCTCCGTTAATGAACCGTTTCCTGCCAAATGAATAATTGATTGATTGTGACCAGCTCTGTGGTCGCTGTAGGGGAAACTATACCTCCGTGACCCCGGATGGATGAGACGCGCTGTCATTCAGCAATTCAGGTTTTCATCAACTCAAGGGATTTGAGGGATTTATAACGGCAGAGCCGGGAATTCATTTTGGTAGGCATTTGGTTTTGGGAAACGAAAAACAGATTAAAGATCCTGAGGCTACCTGAAGAGGTAACCAGAACTTTTGTCAATTTGTTATCATCTGTAATTCATCCTCAACAGTTCTTGTTGAAAAGACTGTCAGCATGGTTGACGAAGGAAAAACAATTTTGTCAAATGTTTCATTTTTAGCATGAAATCGAAAGATGTTCAAGGGAATTGGTGCCGGATGTGACTCTTCAACTCATCTTTCAATACATCTTTATGTCTCAAGGGCTGAGTTTTATTTACAAAAAAAAAACAAAAAACTTTGCTACTTTTCAAATGGATTTCATGGATTGAATCTTTACCAGAGCCAGACATCAGAAAAATATGCTGTAATTACATTCGCAAACTCCTAGTGTTCGTGAGAATTTGGGTTTATGAAATGGTAATAATTAATTAAATTATAAAAATGAGTAAATGTTTTAAAAATCATACAAAATATATAAATAACTGTTAAAATATAAAAAATGACTAAATGTCTTATTACAATGTAAATATACTGTACACTTTTAAAACAAAAAATTATAATAAGTTAGTAAAAATTAAATAATACAAATGTAAAATTAATAATAACACTAAAATTACATTGAAATCATATAAATCTACATTTATAAATGTATTTTTTATATTTATTATGATTACATTTATTAAAATATAACATTTTATCATTTTAAAATATTATAAATATTGAATATAAATTGTTTTTATATATATATAACTTTAAATTATTAAAATTAATAATTATAAAATAATTTAATTATTAATTATAAAATATAACACACACGCGCACACACACACACACACACACACACACACACACACACACACACACACACACACACACATTCTTCGCATCATCATTTGTTCATTCATTCACAAACGTTATGAAATGGTAATAATTAAATTATAAAAATGGGTACTTAAAAAAAATTATTATATAATAATTATATATACACACACACACACACACACACACACACACACACACACACACACACACACACACACACACACATAAAATATAAAAATAAATGTTAAAATATAAAAACTTTCATAATTAAACATTTACAATTTTATTATTATAAAGTAAATATACTGTACACTTTTAAATAGAAATAACACTTAGTAAAAATTACATAATACCAATGTAAAGTATATTTGTATATTAATGTATATTAAGAATATAACATTGAAATGACATTGAAATCATATAAATCGAAATTTATAAATGTATTTTTATATATATTCTGTATAAAATATAACATTATCATTTTAAAATGTTAAAAATATAAAATATAAATTGTTAATATATATATAATTATTTAAAATTATTAAAATAAAACCCATAATTATTAAATATAAAATTAAAATTATGCTGAAATGACATATTGTGTATAATAAATATAAAATGTATCATTTTGAAAATCATATATGTGACCCTGGACCACAAAACCAGTCTTAAGTCGCTGGGGTATATTTGTAGCAATAGCCAAAAATATATTGTATGGGTCAAAATTATTGATTTTTCTTTTATGCCAAAAATCATTAGGAAATTCAGTAAAGATCATGTTTCATGAAGATTTTTTGTAAAATTCCTACTGTAAACATATCAAAATGTAATTTTTGATTAGTAATATGCATTGTTAAGAACTTAATTTGGACAACTTTAAAGGTGATTTTCTCAGTATTTTGATTTTTTTGCAACCTCAGATTCCAGATATTCAAATAGATGTATCTCGGCCAAATATTGTCCTATCCTAACAAACCATACATCAATAGAAAGCTTATTTATTGAGCTTTCATATGATGTATACATCTCAGTTTTGTCAAATTTAACCTTATGACTGGTTTTGTGGTCCAGGGTCACATATATATATAAATATAAATGTTTAAAACTCTCTATATAAAATGTGAATTATTAAAATAATTAATAACAAATAAATTATTCATAATTAAATAGTAAAAATCATATCAGAGACTACAAAAAATGGCATAATTATAAAAAAACATTAAATAATATTAAAATATGATATTGAAATTATATTATAAATTAGAATTTTATATTTATTTTATATCGATTATGTATATGAAATATAAAATCGATCATTTTAAAAATGGATTTCATGGATTTTAATGGCTCTTTACCAGAGCCATACATCAGAACAATATGCTGTTATTACATTCCTGGAGTTTATGAAATGGTAATAATTAATTCAATGATGAAAATGGGTACATTAAAAAAAAAAATCATACAAAATACATAAATAAATGTTAAAATATAAAAACGTATAAAATAAAACTTTTACTAAATTTCTAAATTTTATAATGTAAATATAAAATACACTTTTAAAACTTAAAGAAAAACTATAATCACTTAGTAACAATTAAATAATGCAAATAGTAAAATTTAAATAATACTTTTTTAAATAATTTTCAAATGTTAAGAATTAATTAAATTATAAAAATGGGTATATTATTAAAAAACACAACAATTATAAATACTTTGTAAAATTAAAAACGTATAATCAAATATACACTTTTAAAATTGAAATAAGTTAAATCACCTAGTAAATATTAAATAATACAAATGTAAAATTAAAACAATATTTTATTTTAATTTTGAAACGTTAAGAATTAATTAAATTATAAAAATGAGTATATTTTTTAAAAACAAAATTCATGAAACACTTAGTAAAAATTAAATACAAATTTAAAATTAAAACAAACTTTTTTATCATTTAATTTTTAGTGTTTTATTTTGATTGTTTCTATTTTAAATACATATATTAAAATACTTCAAATAAAAAAATAGAATTATACACTTGAAATAAAAACAAGCTAAAATAAAACACTGAAAACTAAATTATAATAATGTCAACTCAAAATAAACAATTTTAAATAAAAACAAATCAAAGCACTTACTAAAAATGATATAATAAAAAAATGTAAAATCTAACTAAATACATCACTTTAAAATAAAATCAACAAATATACAACAATTACTAAAAATGTTAGAAAAAAAGCAAAGATAAATATGATATTTTTCACAGGTATTTTTTATTGTGTGCCATTTTCTTTTTTTTTTCAAATAATGCTAAAAAAGGGCGAAAATATTTATTTATTTGTGTATATTTTGGATACATAAAAAGCAAAATTAGGCATTTTACTGTAAATTATTATGAAACATTATATAATATGAGATGTGGTAGAAATAGTACTATATTGAGTGAAAATATGAATGAATAAATGAATCAATAAATAAATAAATGTGTGCATATATATATATATATATATATATATATATATATATACACACACACACACACACACACACACACACACACACACACACACATATACATACATACATATATATATATATATATATATATATATATATATATATACGCACACATTTATTTACAAATAATTATTAACAAATAAAAATACAAATAAATAAAAATAAAATTAAAAGAAATATACACTCAAAATAAAATTGGGTAAAAAATGTATATTGGGTAAAAATATAATTTTATATATATATATATATATATATATATATATATGCACACACTTTTATTTATTCATTCATTTTGGGTGATAATATATTTCTGATATTGGTGAAATTATAAATTAATTAACTAATTAATAAATATAGAAATGGCTGTGTTCTTTTATTAAAAATAAAGTATGGAGTGCCACAAGGATCTGTCTTAGGTCCACTGCTATTTTTAATATACATGAGTGTGTTAAAAATGCACAATTGCATGTATGTGTTTATATATTTTCTGCTATTTGAGAAGCCCATAGTTGAAGAAATACATTTAATCAAGCACTGAAAGTGATTTTACAGAATAAAGTCGCAGAAGTACAACCTCAGCCAGCTGAATCAGCACTTTGTTACCCAGACTCAATAACAAAGCAAGAAATTTCAAAGCAGGGATGTTATTTGGAAATGTATCCGAGAGCAATGGACAAAGATGCATGACCTTATAGAAGCAGCGGCGGGGTTAGACTCCTGAGCAACAGACTAAAAGAACAGCGGGCGCTCCTTGAAAAATGGTGCAATAAGTCGCTACACACAATTCTTTTCATCTATTATAAGGTGAAATCCATTATTTAGTCCGGTCCCTGAGTGCATTCAGCATGCTAACGGAGCAGAGTGCAGATCTACCAAGAATACCAAAGCAGATCTAGCTTAAGCTTTGTCATTTGTTATTGTGCATTGGTTTTAAATGATAAAATATAATATAAAAATTATACAAATAATATAGTAAACTGAAAACAACCTCAATGTTTTATTTTGTGTAGAAGCAACTTTTGCAAGACAAGACTGTTTTTTAAAGAATACATGTAGAATCTTTAAGGTTTTTAATTTTAATTTTTAATTTATATAAACTTGATTCAGTTTTGTTTAGTTTTATGTTTGAAAGAAAATATAAGTTTATTTTTCTTACCAAGCTGGGAAATTATTTTTTTAACTGTTTGTTTCTTTTTTTTTTTCTTTCTTAAACCTCTTTAAATTTTCTTTTTCTTGCCTTACTGGCAAATTGTTGTTGTTTGTTTGTTTTTGCTTCGAATTATGCTGAAAACAATAATAAAAATAAAGCTTTCTTCTTTCCACACTGGGAAATAGTTTGTTTGTTTGTTTGTAAACATACATTTCTTAACATTAAATTTTTGCGTAAAAAGTTTTATTTCCCCCACACTGACAAATTTCTTGTTTGTTTGTTTCTTTCTTTCTTTTTTAAACCCAATGAAAGTTTTGTTTTTCTTACCAAACTGGGAAATATTTGTTTGTTTGTTTGTTTAATTCTTTCTTTCTTTCTTAAACCTCATTCAAGTTTTATTTTTCTTACCAAACTGGGAAATTCATTTTTTTACCATGTTATTACTGTTTTTACCATGAACTTGTTTTGATTTGTGCTTAAAACAAGTAAAACCATTTTAATATTTATAATTTTTTATACCATAATGGGAAATTGTTTGTTTGTTTGCTTGTTTCTTTTTAACATAAATCTCATTCAATTTTGCTTTTATACATTAAAAAAGTTTATTTTTCATACCACATTGGAAATAAACCTCATTTAATTTAGATTTGATTTATGTTTGAAAACAAAGAAAAACAAGTTTCTGTTTCTTACAACACTGGGAAATTATGTTTGTTAGTTCTAAAGGTAACTTAAATTAAATTTTGCTTTAAAATAATTAAAAATAAGAAAAAAGGTGTATTTCCTTTACATATTGGGAAATTGTTTGCTTTTTTATTGTTTTTAGCATGAATCTCATTTAAATTTGCTTTGATTTATGCTTAAAACTAATTAAAAACAACTTAATTTTCCATTCCACACCGGGAAATTGTTTTTATTTAATTGTTTGGTGTTATTAACATAAACCTCATTAAATTTAGCTTTGATTTATGCTTAAAACAACATATGTCAATTAATTAATACTGCCTTTTAAAAAATGATTATTATTAAAGTTATTGCAAGTTTCAGATTTAAATAAGGACTTTGGACACACAACAGCCAGAACACACCATCTGAACGGAACAATATCAGTCCGAATGGCCCTGTTGTGATCGGCGGTGTAAATAAAAAGAAGCGACTGACCTCCTAAAACAAACACGAGGCAGTAAATGGCTCTGGGTTTCTAAGCAACATGGGACCGCTGTCTCTCCTGGGAGCTCTGGATGAAGTAAACGCAGAGAGACAGTTGTCTTTGAGGCGCGATGCAGGGGACGAAGGAACTCACCTGTCTCGTCTTCCCCGCGCCCCGATCCTTGACAGCCGTCTTCATCATCGCACTCGCCGCTGCCTTCTGCTGCGTCGCCGCTGCTGGTCTCGACATCCTCACCACCATCTGTTCCTAAACCCATCTCTCCCCACATCTCCTGTAACAAAACATAAATCACAGGACAGCAGACACATATCTTTAGGAGATTCCATCACAACAAGTTTAATTATACGATACCCTGAATAACAATAAAATGAAATAAAAAACTCAATAATTAATACATTATTAAAACATATAAGAGAAATTATGCAGAATATTTCAAATATGAATGTTTATAGCACATTTAATAAAATCAAATTAAAATTAAATAAAAAAATCAATTTCATCTCTGTCTGTCTGTCTATCCCTCCATCTGTCTGTCTGTCTGTCTATCTATCTATATATGTCTACCTATCTCACCATCTGTCTATCTATCCGTCTGTCTGTCTATCTATCTATCTATACATCTGTCTATCTGTACGTCTGTCTGGCTATACATTTGTTTGTCTGTCTGTCTGTCTATCTGTCTGTCTGTCTATCGATCTGTCTTTCTGTCTGTATGTCTACCTATCTCTCCATCTGTCTGTCTCTCTGTCTGTCTACCTATCTATACGTCTGTTTGTCAGTTTGTCTGTCTATCTGTATGTCTACCTATCTATCCATCTGTCTATCTATACGTCTGTCTGCCTATACGTTTGTTTGTCTGTCTGTCTGTCTACCTATCTCTCCATCTGTCTATCTATACGTCTGTCTGGCTATACCTCTGTCTGTCTGTCTGTCTGTCTGTCTGTCTGTCTGTCTACCTATCTATCCATCTGTCTACCTATCTATCCATCTGTCTACCTATCTATCCATCTTTACGTCTGTCTGCCTATATGTTTGTTTGTCTGTCTGTCTATCTGTCTGTCTACCTATCTATCCATCTGTCTACCTATCTATCTATCTATACGTCTGTCTGCCTATACGTTTGTTTGTCTGTCTGTCTATCTGTCTGTCTGTCTATCGATCTGTCTTTCTGTCTGTATGTCTACCTATCTCTCCATCTGTCTGTCTCTCTGTCTGTCTACCTATCTATACGTCTGTTTGTCAGTTTGTCTGTCTATCTGTATGTCTACCTATCTATCCATCTGTCTATCTATACGTCTGTCTGCCTATACGTTTGTTTGTCTGTCTGTCTGTCTACCTATCTCTCCATCTGTCTATCTATACGTCTGTCTGGCTATACCTCTGTCTGTCTGTCTGTCTGTCTGTCTGTCTGTCTACCTATCTATCCATCTGTCTACCTATCTATCCATCTGTCTACCTATCTATCCATCTATACGTCTGTCTGCCTATACGTTTGTTTGTCTGTCTGTCTATCTAGCCATCTATATGTATGTCTGTCTGTCTGTCTGTCTATCTATCTAGCCATCTATATGTCTGTCTGTCTATCTATCTATCTATCTATCTATCTATCTATCTATCTATCTATCTATCTATCTATCTATCTATCTATCTATCTGTATGTCTACCTTTCTATCCATCTGTCTGTCTGTCTGTCTGTCTATCTATACGTCTGTCTGGCTATACATTCATTTGTTTGTCTGTCTGTCTGTCTGTCTGTCTGTCTACCTACCCATCCATCCATCCATCCATCCATCCATCCATCCATCCATCCATCCATCCATCCATCCATCCATCTATCTATCTATCTATCTATCTATCTATCTATCTATCTATCTATCTATCTATATGTCTACCTATCTATCCATCTGTCTATCTATCCATCTGTCTGGCTATATGTTTGTTTGTCTGTCTGTCTGTCTATCTATCTGTATGTCTACCTATCTATCCATCTATCTATCTATCTATCTATCTATCTATCTATCTATCTATCTATCTATCTATCTATCTATCTATCTATCTATCTATCTATCTATCTATCTATCTATCTATCTATCTATCTATCTATCTATCTATCTGTCTGTATGTCTACCTTTCTATCCATCTGTCTATCTATCCATCTGTCTGTCTGTCTGTCTATCTATTTATCAATCTATCTGTCTATCTATACGTCTGTCTGGCTATACATTCATTTGTTTGTTTGTCTGTCTGTCTGTCTGTCTGTCTGTCTGTCTGTCTGTCTGTCTGTCTACCTACCTATCCATCCATCCATCCATCCATCCATCTATCTATCTATCTATCTATCTATCTATCTATCTATCTATCTATCTATCTATCTATCTATCTATCTATCTATCTATCTATCTATCTATCCATCTGTCTATCTATCCATCTGTCTGGCTATATGTTTGTTTGTCTGTCTGTCTGTCTATCTATCTGTATGTCTACCTATCTCTCCATCTGTCTATCTATCCGTCTGTCTGTCTGTCTACCTATCTATCCATCTGTCTATCTATACGTCTGTCTGTCTATCTACCTATCTATCCATCTGTCTATCTATACGTCTGTCTGTCTATCTACCTATCTATCCATCTGTCTATCTATACGTCTGTCTGTCTGTCTGCCTGTCTGTCTATCTGTCTGTCTGTATGTCTACCTATCTATCCATCTGTCTATCTATCCGTCTGTCTGTCTGTCTACCTATCTATCCATCTGTCTATCTATACGTCTGTCTGTCTGTCTACCTATCTATCTATCCATCTGTCTATCTATACGTCTGTCTGTCTGTCTGCCTGTCTGTCTGTCTGTATGTCTACCTATCTCTCCATCTGTCTATCTATCCGTCTGTCTGTCTGTCTACCTATCTATCCATCTGTCTATCTATACGTCTGTCTGTCTATCTACCTATCTATCCATCTGTCTATCTATACGTCTGTCTGTCTGTCTGCCTGTCTGTCTATCTGTCTGTCTGTATGTCTACCTATCTATCCATCTGTCTATCTATACGTCTCTCTGGCTATACGTTTTTCTGTCTGTGTGTGTGTGTGTGTGTGTGTGTGTGTGTCTGTCTGTCTGTCTACCTATCTATCCTTCTGTCTATCTATACGTCTGTCAGCCTGTCTGTCTATCTGTCTGTCTGTATGTCTACCTATCTATCCATCTGTCTATCTATACGTCTGTCTGTCTGTCTGTCTATCTATCTGTATGTCTACCTATCTATCCATCTGTCTATCTATACGTCTGTCTGTCTGTCTGTCTATCTATCCATCTGTCTATCTATACGTCTGTCTGCCTATACGTTTGTTTGTCTGTCTGTCTGTCTGTCTGTCTACCTATCTCTCCATCTGTCTATCTATACGTCTGTCTGACTATACCTCTGTCTGTCTTTCTGTCTGTCTGTCTACCTATCTATCCATCTATCTATCTATCTATCTATCTATCTATCTATCTATCTATCTATCTATCTATCTATCTATCTATCTATCTATCTATCTATCTATCTATCTATCTATCTATCTATCTGTCTGTATGTCTACCTTTCTATCCATCTGTCTATCTATCCATCTGTCTGTCTGTCTGTCTATCTATTTATCTATCTATCTCTATCTATCTGTATGTCTACCTATCTCTCCATCTGTCTATCTATCCGTCTGTCTGTCTGTCTACCTATCTATCCATCTATACGTCTGTCTGGCTATACATTCATTTGTTTGTTTGTCTGTCTGTCTGTCTACCTACATATCTATCCATCTGTCTATCTATCTATCTATCTGTATGTCTACCTATCTATCCATCTGTCTATCTATCCATCTGTCTGGCTATATGTTTGTTTGTCTGTCTGTCTGTCTGTCTATCTATTTAACCATTAGGCGTGGCCTAATGGTTAGAGATTCGGACTTGTAACCCAAAGGTTGCAGGTTCGAGTCTCAGGTCCGGCAGGGATTGTAGGTGGGGGGAGTGAATGTACAGCACTCTCTCCACCCTCAATACCTCGACTGAGGTGAGTCCCTTGAGCAAGGCATCGATCCCCCAAACTGCTCCCCGGGCGCCGCAGCAATGCTCCGGGTGTGTGTTCACGGTGTGTGTGTGTTCACTACAGTGTGTGTGCACTTGGATGGGTTAAATGCAGAGCACAAATTCCTTGTATGGGTCACCATACTTGGCCTCACTCACCCCCTTTCCTTTCCTTTCCTTTCCTTTCCTTTCCTTTCCTTTCCTTTCCTTTCCTTTCCTTTCCTTTCCTATCTATCTGTATGTCTACCTATCTCTCCATCTGTCTATCTATACGTCTGTCTGTCTGTCTACCTATCTATACGTCTGTCTGCCTGTCTGTCTATCTGTCTACCTATCTATCCATCTGTCTATCTATATGTCTGACTGGCTATATGTCTGTCTTGTCTGTCTGTCTGTTTATCTATCTGTATGTCTACCTATCTATCCATCTGTCTATCTATACGTCTCTCTGGCTATACGTTTTTCTGTCTGTGTGTGTGTGTGTGTGTGTGTGTGTGTGTCTGTCTGTCTGTCTACCTATCTATCCTTCTGTCTATCTATACGTCTGTCTGCCTGTCTGTCTATCTGTCTGTATGTCTACCTATCTATCCATCTGTCTATCAATATGTCTGTCTATCTATCTATCCCTCCATCTGTCTGTCTATCCATCTCTCCATCTGTCTATCTATTCACCTGTCTGTCTGTCTACCCATGTCTCCATCTGTCTATCCATCCTTCCAATTCAATTCAATTTAATTAAATTAAATTAAATTTAATTTAATTTAATTTAATTTAATTTAATTTAATTTAATTTAAAATTGCTTTATTGGCATGACTGTAAAAAATACAATATTGCCAAAAGTTTCAGTATATGTGGAGGAACATAATAATAACAATGAGAATATCTAAATAATTCAAAATATTATAACAATTTATACTTAAATAAACAGTGTAACAAAATATCCCTCCGTCTATCTATCCATCGATCTGCAAATTTATCGATCCACCTGTCTGTCTATCCATCTCTCCATCTGTCTATCTATCCCTCCATGCTCCATCTGTCTGCATCCGTCTATATAATAATAGTCGTTTACAACTAGTTTTATGTAACGTTTACAAAGACAGATCGAAAGTTTTAAAAAGCATTAACAATATACTATTCCATACGTTTTTTTCCCTAGTAATTACCAACCTGATACAAGCTACAGTTGCTGCACTATAACAACTACAGTGCCTCTGTTCTCAAATTCACAAGCTGTAATAGTGGAATTTCACTGAAATGGCTCCCTCTGAAGCGAGTAAGTGAGTGGAGATCACCCATCACGTCCAAATAGCCCCATGTGTTCCAACAAAGGCTTCCAGGCAAGAAGTCAAGGCTCATAACAGCAGCATTCCAGCACACTAAACATGGATCCACTCAAGTGCAAATTCCATTTTCACAGCGAGAGAATATTAAACACGTGCAGTTGCGGGGCATTTCAGAACTGTTTAGAAAAACAGCTCGGGGAATCGCAGAAGTGCATAATTCATAACATCTTAACTAAGTTAGTTTCTGGCTCCCCCATTGTTTCTGATTTCATATTCTTTTTTTTTTTTTAGCAGAGAAGTGCAAAACTACTTTACAGTTGTGGCACAATCACAGCCAATCAGAACAACACTGATGATTAATATTCAGTGGAGCAAGTTTGTGGACCAATCAGATTTTACTGTGGGTGTGGCAGCCAAATGTAAAGAGACAAAAACAGAACAAACTAATTTCATAAGAAATAATATGGTAACTAATATGGTAATAACATACTGTGCAAAAACTTTTTTACAAAGATTTACATGTAAGAACAAGCCGAAGAATTAGGAATATTGCCAGATTTTATTGACTACTCCATTCAAGCACACTTTGAATTCAATTCCCTTGCATTCTTTTTCTCCCTGACGGAGGAACGCACCACAATTAAATTCCACAGTGACTTTGTGGAAAACGTCCCCCAGGGGACTGTTAATTAACCAGCATATAATGAATTATGCCACGCGTCAGGCGAACACCATGGCAACAACAGACAGAACAGACTGTCCTCTTCCAGCACATCCACCCCCTTCTATTCAGATAAAATAGCGACATACTTATTAGTGCTTTCTTTTTTCCCTTGCCTGGTTCATTATTTAATTTAGCTGCACATTAAAATTTTTATTGTTTTGTTTGTGATAAGAGAACAAACAATTAAAGAAAGACCTCTAGTTCTCCACGCTGAACATGAGCCAATGCTGTCGGTATTAAATTGACAAGGTTTTATCTATCTGTCTGTCTCTCTCTCTGTCTGTCTAGCCATCTATCTGTTTGCTATCTAGCCATCTATATGTCTGTCTGTCTGTCTGTCTGTCTGTCTGTCTATCTATCTATCTATCTATCTATCTATCTATCTATCTATCTATCTATCTATCTATCTATCTATCTATCTGTCTATCTGTCTATCTGTCTGTCTGTCTGTCTGTCTGTCTGTCTATCTATCTATCTATCTATCTATCTATCTATCTATCTATCTCTCTGTCCATCTATCTGTGTCTGTCTGTCTATCTAGCGATCTATCTGTCTGTCTGTCTGTTTATCTAGCCATCTATCTGTCTGTCTGTCTGTTTATCTAGCCATCAATCTGTCTGTCTGTCTATCTATCTGTCTGTCTGTATATCTAGCATCTATCTGTCCGTCTCTCTTTCTCTATTCTTACCAATCCGTCTATCTATCTTTCAATCTATCTATCTGTCTATCTATCTATCTATCTTTCAATCTGTCTATCTGTCTATCTGTCTATCTATCTATCTATCTATCTATCTATCTATCTATCTATCTATCTATCTATCTATCTGTCTGTCTGTCTATCTATCTATCTATCTATCTATCTGTCCGTCTCTCTTTCTCTATTCTTACCAATCCATCTATCTATCTTTCAATCTATCTGTATATCTAGCCATCTATCTATCTATCTATCTATCTATCTATCTATCTATCTATCTATCTATCTATCTATCTATCTATCTATCTATCTATCTATCTATCTATCTATCTATCTATCTATCTATCTATCTATCTATCTATCTATCTATCTGTCTCTCTTTCTCTATTCTTACCAATCCGTCTATCTGTCTGTGTGTCTATCTGTCTGTCTGTCTGTCTATCTATCTATCTATCTATCTATCTATCTATCTATCTATCTATCTATCTGTCCGTCTCTCTTTCTCTATTCTTACCAATCCATCTATCTATCTTTCAATCTATCTGTATATCTAGCCATCTATCTATCTATCTATCTATCTATCTATCTATCTATCTATCTATCTATCTATCTATCTATCTATCTATCTATCTATCTATCTATCTATCTATCTATCTATCTATCTATCTATCTCTCTTTCTCTATTCTTACCAATCCGTCTATCTGTCTGTGTGTCTATCTGTCTGTCTGTCTATCTATCTATACATTTTTAATTGTGTTGTTTGTGATAAGAGAACAAACGATTAAAGAAAGACCTATAGTTCTCCACGCTAAGTCAATGAGAAAATAATGAAGGGCGAGACTTGATTTTATTCCTCCCATATTGATTGGATTGCCAAAAGTGGGCGTTCCACTATTCCTCTCCTAAACCCTGCCCCTAAAAGACCTGTCAGCAAAATGATTGACAGGCACAAAGTGCTTCTGATTGACCAAATCAAACCTGTTTTAGGATCCTACGGAGTGAGAATATCATCTCTGCAAAAAGTTACACCTCCCAGTTCATATCATGATTCCATATGAAATTAAATTTCTCAGCACTCCAGAGAACAGCCACTTCTTATGCAATCAACTGCAGAGCAAAACAGGGCACATACTAAAATCTTTAAGCAATAGATCAAACGTAGCATCTGAAACAGCATGTACATTAATATTCAGAGCTCTCCATGGCCGGTCTTCATTACGTCTTCAAAAAAGATTGCTTTTCTGCAGCAGGATTTTCCGAGTCATTTGGGAAACAAATTCCCTTATATCCGTGGCAGTTTTAAGACCCCATTCATGTAAACGGATCGATAGGATGCGTTGGGGGTCTTTGTTGCCAAACCGCGTCTCCTTGACAACAGGCTCATCAATTGGACTGAGATACACCTCTAATGGTCAAAGGAAAGCGATACCGAGGCACGTTTGGCAGGGGGCAGAAAAACAGACCAATAACTCATCCACATATTTCACATATCCAAGCAATATTGCACAGAAATTACAGCTGCGGCTGCATTCTATTTACACTAAATTAAATTAGCGATAATATTCTATTTACAGTATGTGGGTCTAAGACGAAAAAGGGATTAAACATAAAAACAATAAGGGTAATACTGCTTTAAATTGTTGTTTTTCAAAAAAAAATTTGTTTAAGTTTTCTTTTTAATTTAATTTCATCTGAGCAAAAAATAAACTTTTTGATTATTTCCTTCATTTTATTGAAAGTAAATGCCTTTCCGATCTAATACGTGATATGAAAAGTAAGAAAAACGAGTACAGCAAAAGGCGGATTCGAACTCGGGTCGATCGCATGTTCAAGGTCTGGCACCACTGATGCCAAAATGCCATTGGTTTCAATGTTTGTTGTAAGCAATGCAACATGCTAGATCAAATACACACAATGGAGAATAAGATTTAAGACCTACAGCAAAAGGCAATAGTAAAGTAAAAAAAAAAAAAAAAAAAAAAAAATCAGGTTTTATTTACTTTTGTATTGTTACAGACTCGTATGCTGTTTATTTTTACTTGGAATGCAAAAGTAGAAATAAGGTATTATTTAAAGATTTCACATTGTTTAAGGTTTGACATCATTAACGCCAAACCTTAGTTGATTTCGATATTGATTTCATATGCAAATGCTACAAACTAAGTCAAATTATGTTGAATGAAAAATTACATTTAAGAGCTACAGTGAAGAGGAAGATTTAAGTGAATTTCCTTGCACAATGCATCATATGACTAAAGAAGTTTAAAAATACAGCGTCATATTGACTACTACAATTGTTTATTTGGACCTTTTTGCCACCTAAAGGGATAGTCGTGGTACTCTTGTGAATGCGGACCAAAGACTGACATGGAAGAGAAGAAATTTTTGAATGAAGTCATCATTTTTGTTTTCTTTGTGCACAAAAAGTTTATTTTACATTTTATGATTATTTCCTTAATTTTCTAGAAAATGTATGCCTTTCAGATCTGATATGTGATGTGAAAAGAGAGAAGAATGAGTTTGGCAAAAGGTGGATTCGAACTCGGGTCAATAGCGTCAAAAAGTCACAGTTATGCACTTTGCCGCCTACACCACTGGAGACGTTGTTCAGCAGTCGTCTTTTGTAATTTTGACTAGCCCAACCACACATTCATGGGTGGAGTTAGTTTAAGTAGCCTCTGCCAAAAAGGTGGGCTATTTGCAATTTTCTGAAATTTAAGTTTTTTATTGCGCAGTCCTGTTCAGAACATGATACATGGCACAAGGTTCAAGATTTGACATTACTGATGCCAAAACACCATTGGTTTCAATGGTTTCAATGTTTGTCATAAGCGAATGCTAGATCAAATACACACAATGGAGAATTAGATTTAAGACCTACAGTAAAAGATTTTAAGTGAATTATCACCAAAATATTGTAAATTTTTGGTCTATTTTGGGACTTGACATTTATTGCTCCAAGTAAAAAAGCTGTGTGAGGTCATTGAACAGTTCTCCAAAAAATGCACAAGTGTCAGATTAAAGGAGTAGTAACTTTCAGAACAAAACTTTACAGATAATGTACTCACCCCCTTGTCATCCAAGATGTTCATGTCTTTCTTTCTTTCATTAGTCGTAAGGAGGAAAATATTTAAGGATTTCTCTCCATATAATGGACTTCTATGGTGCCCCCGAGTTTGAACTTCCAAAATGCAACTTGAAATGGCTCTAAACGATCACAGCCTAGGAAAAGAGGGTTTTTTTTAGCAAAACGATCGGTTATTATAAAAAATGACAATTTATATACATTTCAACCTCAAATACTCGTCTTGTCTAGCTCTGTGTGTACTCTGTGTAGAGATTAAAAAGTATATAAATTGTAAAAGTTTTTAGAAAAAAACAATCGTTTCGCTAAATAAGACCCATCTTCCTCGGCTGGGATCATTTGGAGCCCTTTGAAGCTGCATTTAAACTGCATTTTGGAAGTTCAAACTCGGGGGCACCATAGAAGTCTATTATATGGAGAGAGATCCTGAAATGTTTTCCTCTTTACGACTGAAACAAGAAAGGCATGAACATCTTGGATGACAAGGGAGTGAGTACAATTACAGTTGAACCATTAATGTCACATGGACTATTTTAACGATGTCCTTATTACCTTTCTGGGCCTTGAACGTGGTGGTTGCATTGCTGTCTATGCAGAATCAGAAAGCTCTTGGATTTCAACAAAAATATCTTAATTTGCGATGGTCTTATGGATTTGGAATGACATGAGGGTGAGTAATAATGACAGAATTTGTTGCTATATGGAAAAAAGATCCTTCAAAAATCTATTGGTGAACTATCCATAACAATTACCATACAACATGGACTTCGGATCGCATTGAAATATGACCCGTGCATCCACTTGCATGTGTTATATGTGTTAGTGTTTGTGTGTTTACATTAGATAGTGGGTTATGAAAGCATTCATACTCATTAGCATCCCTCCCTGACACATCTCGGCTTATAGAGCTGCGTAAGTCAAGCCTGGGGTTCCTTCATTCGGCATTTTCACGGGGCGGCCTCATAAATTACTTAGCTTTATGCAAAGAGTATTACATCACACTGTCCACTCAAAGCTAAAGGATGCACGAAAGATTCAGAGAGAAAAAAAATAATGACGACCTTTGATGTAAACTCAACCATGAGACGCATAAATCTTCCCCGTAGCGCAAGATGACTCACTCTTGGGACACGGCGTTGCAATATTAATTTCTCAATAAGCGTTGATCAGGGACGGACTGGGACTAAGGCATTGGTTCTTACTTGAGATGTGCTGGAGGTCATCAGATTGAAGATTTCACACACCTCTGAAGGCATAAAGTGACACTTAAGACGCCAGGTTGTCATGATATCCTGTACCATTCAGTGTGAAACATATGTCCTAGCTTTTCAAGACATTTTATATGGGCCGCATATAAAAGACTTCTGAAAAGGATCCGTAATTGGTAACAACATGGGTGTACACTGCAAAAAATCCCTTTTTTAAGGTGTATTTTTGTTTAATCTTTCAGTTAAAATATCTGAAGCTCCTTAAAACAAGATTAGTTTACTCTAAAGGAAGTGATGCATAAAATATTAAGACTTGTTTTCATAAAATTAATCTTTCATACAAGTGGGTTTTGTCTCACTGCACTGCACGGTAAGACAGATTTCTTTTTAAAATAAGCTTATAATTCAGGACACAATCTATGAAAACAAGTCTTTATATCTTACGCAGAGTTACTTCTAAAACAAATGCATCTTATTTTACAGATTTTGAGAAGTTTTGACTTAAAAACAAGACTAAAAAATGTAACTTAAGAAGTCATTTTTTGCAGTTTACTCATGGGGGCGATCGAGTTCAGAGTAGCAAGTTGCTAAAACCGTTAGCATTTTAGCTACTATTATTATTACGACAATGCTAATACCTGCTATAGTGCCCCTTGTGGAAACGCCTTAATCAAAGCTTGCGTACTTTGAAGCATCTGCATTCACATACTTGCGTAGAGTATGGCTGAATACTAGCATAATACTCTTACTATTATATATAAATATTTAAAATATAAAAACATAACATTTTTCTGAAATATATACATGCATGTGTATGTATATATACATAAATACACTGTACACACACATTATGTAAACAAAAACTTTTATTTTGGATGCGATTAATCACGATTATTCGTTTGACAGCACTACTCCTTATTAACTTTTCCAACCCATTCCCATTCCAGTTTTATTCTTTTATTCCCACTTTTAAGATCTAGTCAGTACCTGATTTAATGTGCAAGAGTATCAAGGTTACGCTTTACCATTAATTATACACCTATGACGTATTTTACCTGCCGGTCTTTACACAGGATAGGTTAATTAAATACCAGTCAGCCACTAAAAAACTACCAGAGGTCACTGTGAGAGCCAAAAACCTTGCAAGACCTCACCAGGGGCTTGAAGACCTTAAAGAATAATGGGAATAATTTCAGAAGCGCTTCAAAGTGACCTTCTCCTCAACCCCTGACACAAATCTACTGTACTTTCCCAGCTTTCTTGCTTGCCAGTGACGCAAGCCCTCTCAGCAAAGCAATGCGGCGAGGGCTGGGTCGGGTTTGGACATAATGTGGAACCAAAACGTCTGGTTTTAATGGAGCAATGAAAGACTTTACAAAATGGCTTCCAGAGGGCCAACTGAGCTGCCCTCTGTCCCCTCCCAAACCCAGCTGCAGTAGCGACAGACTTTGTCATCATGCCAAGGAGGTCTTCAACACTCCCGCTGAGGATGC